>NC_053398.1:8444427-8750260 GCF_905171765.1 Bufo bufo | reverse complement strand
CACGGCGAGAGGATGCCGGAATAAATGTCGGACATGTCATAGTTTTATTTTCCGGCAGCCTCTCGCCGTGCGCTGCCGTACCTCCGCCGGAACCCCGCCCCCATTATAGTCAATGGGGACGGAGCGGCAGTCTGGGGGCACACGTTCACTAGTGGCAGGACGGACCCGACAGGCTGTTTACCCGACGGAACGACCTCCTGGAGGTCCGTGCCGCTAGTGTGAAAGTAGCCTAAGGAATTTTAAAGAAATTTCGGACCATAGTTGAAACGGAAATTCTGCGAGACCTGACGTAACCTGCTCCATTGAGGAACCTAATCACCCATGGGTGGTCCGCAATCCTTATATCAAAGACCAAACTTAATGCTGAAACATGAACTTTCAGCATATTGGGACAAAGACCTTTTTCAAACCCCGACTGTAGAAACCCCCGGACCGCCTGGAGATCACCAGGAGCAGAACCTCCTCCATATTTTATAATACATTTTGAAAGTCGACTCCTTTCTGCTGGTTAATTACAGAATCCGAAAGACCTTTAGATCCTAACGTTAACCTTTCAGGTGTAAGCTTTCTATTGATCTGGCCGTCATTCTCACAGACTTAGGCCTCACGCACACGACCGTTGTTGTGTTCCGTTCCGCAAAATGGGGATCCGTTTTTGTTTCCGCGTGTCTTCCTCTATTTTTGGAGGATCACCAGACATGAAGGAAAGTAAAAAAAAAGTCTAAGTCAAGTTTGCCATGCAAATGATAGGAAAAAAACAGACGCGGACGCGGATGACAAATCTTGTGTGCCTCCGCGTTTTTTTCACGATCCCATTGACTTGAATGGGTCCACGAACCGTTTTCCGTGAAAAAAATAGGACAGGTTATATTTTTTTGACGGACTGGAACCACGGATCACGGACGACAAACGGTGCATTAGCCGAGTTTTCAACGGACCCATTGAAAGTCAATGGGTCCGCAGAAAATCACGAAAAACGGAACAACGGACACGGGATTAAAACAACAGCATTAGCAGTAGCTTCTGATAGAAAATCTACCACCTTAAGGAGTAAGGGGAAGGAATCCTATAAGGAGTCATAGGGAGTGTTGTCTTCTAGAAGGGGCCATTTCTTTTAAAAGACTTTGCGACCGAAGTTGCGTCAAGATTAAGATTAAATAATGCAGCAGCCGCATCCCAAGATCTTCTAAGACAAGCATCTACCTTTCTATCCATGAGATCCTTTAAGGAACCCATGTCTTCAAAAGGTAGTGCGTTGGTATTTTTTACCAGTTTGGTCAACGATACGTCCACCTTAGGACACTGGGTCAGTAATATTTCACTGGTCAGAAGTCTACCTTTAATGGTTCTGGGAATGAAAACTTTCCTGAACAGGGAAGGCTTTTTTCTTTTTCTGCTCCAATCCACTAAACATTTCATCTTGAATTTTTTCATCTGAAAGATTCATAGTGGTTCTAATCGTTGTGTCTTCAGAGAATCAATATCTTTTAAATTCAGAATCAGATCCAGACGATTCATCTGAATCTCCTGAATCGGCCTCAGAATCTGAATCTAAATCCGAGGAAGAAAAGTCATAGCGAATATTTCTTGAAGGAGCAGGTTCAAGACAAGGTACAACCAGACAGCGCTGAACGCATCTCCTGCTTAATGACCTCTCAATTCTTCCTTTAGGGAAGGAGCAACATTCTTAGTGCATTTCGGGCATAACTTCCCTAAAGAGGATTCCGCTAATTTAGAGGAACCTATGGCGCACTTTCTAATCTTATGAGCTGCCTTAGTTTTGTGGATCAAGGAAACCTCCAAAAACCACTTCACTCAGGTCTGCCTGATATGGGGAGCGACTGCGCGGCAGCTGCCACTAGGGGGAGCCACAAAGAGGGAGGAGAAAGCAGGGTCTATTCGCTTCTACGCAGCCTGGGCGACCCTTTGACTACAGGATACCTGCTATCAATAGAGGCACTGCTATAGCTTTACAACTAGGCCATCTGGCTCCTGGGAAAGCTGGGTGACAGTTTATGTGGAAATGATTAGATCTCCTCTATTTTGCTTCCTGCACAAGAACAAGCGGCAGTAGTTCTGATGATATCTACAATTTATTCCGTTATATACATATAAATCTGTACATCTGTGAAATACAAAATAAAGGTTTTTCTTTATAAGTTAAAAATCTAAATTTTGCTTTACATCAACAAACGAGGAGAATCCTAGAGTCAGATATAATATTGGCATAAAACCCCCATACGTCCCGTGTACAGTATAGTGTACAGTTCATAGGCCGCTGTGGAACCACAGCAATAATATCATCAGAGACCGCCCCCTATATGAAGCCCCGCCCCCAGGCAGGACAGAGGCAGCCACACACGACACTTCAGCAACCTGCGACCTTCTAGCTCTTCAGAAACTACAAGTCCCAGCATGCCAAGAAAGCTGTAAACCATTGCACATGCTGGGATTTGTAATGACGTGACAGCTGCAAAGTCATAAGTAGCAAAATCGTGCAGTGGAAGAACCACAAGTCCCAGGGCGCTCCCTGACCAGCGAAGGAGGAGGGGCACAAATTGTGGCATGTCTCCAATCTGTCAATAATAATAATATTATACACCAGTGCAGAGTTCTTGTCCTTTACAGCAGGGATTAGGAGACCGTGATCTCATCGTCCTCGTCTTCAATATCAGAGTCTGATAAGTCGGACTGTTTGCTGTGACTGCTGGAATTAAATGGGGAGGGGGGTAATTGTGAGTCCACCACTAGGGGGAGCTCCAAGCGCTGATAGGACAGGGCCTCGTCCTCGCCTTCTAGGATCTTCTTTCCCACGTCACTGAGGTCGGGGTTGGGGTTAAACTTGGTGGGCAAGGTCTGTTCCCTGCAGCCCCCTGAAGACAGCAGCTCCCTCTCTTTAGAGTTCCTCCATTTCATTCTCCTGTTTTGGAACCAGATTTTCACCTAGAATTGATAGAGAGCAGAAGAAAGTGTCAGTCTCTGCAGTTAGTGATTCCATTCAGTGGACCAGAAGCCAAATCACTTTCTATGACTGAACCGTGATCAATTTCAATGTGTCAAAAAAAAGGTCACACAGTCTACGTGCTGGATACAGTGTATCACTATAGAACAGTCCTCACCTGAGAGTCCTTCAGTCCCAGTTTTCCCGCCAGTTTTTTCCGGTCGGGTTTGCTGATGTATTTTTGCTTCTGAAACATTTTCTCAAGAGCTTTGCGCTGCACGTCAGAAAACACGGCCCTGCGGAGCATTCCTCGACGGGGCTTCCCCCGGGCAGCGAGCGGCCAGGCGAATGTTCCAGGCATGGGGACCACAGAGGAGGAGGCTGGGAAAGAAAGAGGAGAATTTATTTCTACTGTCAATTATTCTCATATTATAAGTCACTAGTGTTGAGCGAACTTGTGTTTTAAGTTCGGTGTCTAAAGTTCAGGTTATCAAAGTATCCCGTTATGGATTCCGCTACCACGGACCCTAACGGAATTTAGAATCCGTAACGAGATAATTCGATAACCCGAACTTTAGACGCCGAACTTAAAACACAAGTTCGCTCAACACTATAAGTCACCTTAAACCGCTGTAGCGCTGGTGACCTGCAATACCATTATATTTCACAGGACACAACTAGAGTTCCTTTACCGTCCCATACAAATGTTTAGTCTTACAGCCCCTTTAATTCCGCCCCTTTACACCCTCCTTCCACTTTATCATAAATGTAAAGTTGTCTCCAGTTTCCCTTGAAGTGAATTTAACTCTTTGATTGTGAATTCACCATTTTCCAGAGCAGAAAGTGCCCCAGGAATGCAGCAAAAAATAAAAAAGATAGTGCAGCTAATTAGCACCCTGACTGCCCCACAATGGCATTTGTATGGTAAGGAGGTAAAGCCTCTCCTCTGGGGGCTCTGTGCCCGGACACTGGCCCTAATGAAGCGTGCACCGTAATTGTCTTGTAATGAAGTAACAGAAAAAGGTTGGGACAAGCGGCTAAAGCCATATATCCTGCACACAATGGCCTGTACACTTTCCAACTAAACACCAGTGTATGGCGAGCCCCTCCACGGAATACAGATGATGGACACCCCCCACTCCCACTAAACATCTCTTTATAGAAGGGAGATTCTTTCCATGAGGCTGCAATGGGATCAGGTCCCATAATCACCACAAGGACGACAAAAAGGTCTAATGTTACCTTATTCTACAAGCCTCTGCCCCCTGCATGTGATAGATAGATAGATAGATAGATAGATAGATAGATAGATAGATAGATAGATAGATAGATAGATAGATAGATAGATAGATATGAGATAGATCTATCCCTGTATCTCATATATATCTTTCTATTTATCCATCTATCTAATCTCTATATATCTATACATCTATATATCAACAACTATATATCTAATATCTATCTATCTATCTCAGATGGATAGATAGATTTATCTATCTATCCATCTGAGATAGATAGATATTAGATAGATAGTTATTGATATATAGATATACAGATAGATAGATAAATATGAGATACGGGGATCGATCTATCTATCTATATATCCATCTATCTCATATTTATCTAGCTGATATCTATCTATCATCTATCTATCGTCTATCTTAGATAGATAGATAGATAGATAGATAGATAGATAATAGATAAATATGAGAGATAGATAGATAGATAGATAGATAGATAGATAGATAGATAGATAGATAGATATGAGATAGATAGATAGATAGATAGATAGATAGATAGATAGATAGATAGATAGATATGAGAGATAGATAGATAGATATGAGATAGATAGATAGATCCCCCGTATCTCATATTTATCTATCTATCCAATAACTAAATATCTAATATCTATCTATCTCAGATGGATGATAGATAGATAGATCTGTCTTTTACTAATTACATATGATCTCATGGGTGCACTATGACCCCCTTCCTTCACTTAATGGGTCTTGTGAAAATATTGTGACGGATAACGGTGCATTATCCCGGTGACTGGTGAGTGTGGGTGGCAGGGCTCAGGGGGCTCCTGCATTGGTCACGGAGCTGGCTGTATTGTTGGGACTCAGTGGTTAAGTGCACTGACTGTGTGGGAAAAGCTCCAGTGAGAGAAGGGGGAACGCCTCAAATGTTCAGCCTGACAATTCCTGCTAATTGTGCACCAGGAGAGGTGTCAGCAGTCACTGCTCCTGATAAATAGGGGGTCAAATGAGCAAGTGACAGGCGTGCAGAACACAGGACACCCACCCGGGACACCTACCTGGAAAATATGAGGACCTGATGAACGGATGGAAGGAGCTCTCAAAATATGGCAAGGAGAAGGTCTTTGGAGGGACGGTGGGGAGAAGATTCTGGGAAGAATCTGAAAGAAGAAACGCAAAATTATAGAACATTCTGTGAATAATATCCAGATAAAAGTGACACACACATTATATGTATACAAATATACAGTGCAACATTGTAGCATTGTATTATTCTGACTAAAAGTTTGAGAAGTGTTCCCATAGCAACCCAAGCATATTGCATGGTATTAAAGGGGCATGAAAGACCCAGACACCTGCTTGTCCCACCACACAGTCTTAAAGGGGCAAAGACACAAGCACAGGTGGGTGCCACTGTATGGCCTTACAGGAACAGAGAAGACCCACATACAGACTTGTCCCAGTGCAAAGCCTTAAAGGGACAGAAGAGACACTAGATGGTCCCACCACCGCAGGATGACATTGAATATTATTTCGCCTGTCTGACACTCACCTGTTCTAGGATTAGGAGAGGACAAGATGGCGTTCACTCCAAACTTGAGGAACGTCGAGCTGTTTGTGTTCTGGGCTTCACATGGTCTTCTGGAGCTCAGGAGCTCTGAGGTGTCAGACATACTGATGGGGCTGTCTGAGGTTGGTGGTGAGACACTAGGTGGTGGCACAGCCCGGGGTAGGTAGCTTGCAGGCCTGCTGATCCTTATGAGGTCCTCCACCAAAAAGCTCGAATGGGTGGTCAAGGCAGTTTGCAGTGTCTGAGGTAGGGTTGGGGTTGGCCTGAGAAGGTTGGGGTAGACTGCTGGAGGAGCTAGGAGGCTGGGGAACATCATCTTGCAGGTAGTCCTCCTCAGTGTCAGGCAGGGAATGTCTCTGGCTTTCTCTGTAGGCTCTGGAGTCTAGGCTGTGTTGTGTGCCCGGTCCCCTGCAAGTTGGGTTTTATAGTGGTCAGCTCCCTGAAGCCCTTTTAGAAGTGACAGCTCAAACAATAGGACCTCAGCAACATTCCCCACTCCAGTCCCATTCATGGACAGGGCCTTCCCCCCTGATTGGTGCAGAGGTGCAATTTATGATTGGATTAGGCCCCATAAGTAAGCGATACACTGTGACAAAGGGCTTGTAGTCATCAGTTCTGCACCGTCCACCTCTTCTTCAGGCTCCCATTTATTCCGGGGAACTCGGCGGGGGGTTTGTTCAGCTGTAACACACACACACTCATTAAATGCCTATTTAAGAAAAGTTTCCAATGACATCTTTGGCCCCATAGAAAAGAGGGAATTATTCAAATCAAGCACTAAATTTATCTGCTGCCCCCTGCAGAGGTCAGAAAATAAATTAATATTCATACAGGTCTCCCCAGGAAGAGGCATCTTATCTCATATCTACAGACACCTTGTAATCTCAGCCAAGAAAGGGCGGCAGACACAACTATGTACAGGGCAAGAAGGCGGCGAGATAGAGAGATATGAGATAGAGAGATAGGAGATAGATAGATAGATAGATAGATAGATAGATAGATAGATAGATAATGAGATAGATAGATAGATAGATAGATAGATAGATAGATAGATAGATAGTAGAGAGAGATAGAGAGAGATATAATGAGAGAGAGACAGATATGAGATAGATAGATAATGAGATAGAGAGATAGATAGATAATAGATAGATAGATAATAGATAGATAATAGATAGATAGATAGATGACAGATGGATAGATAATAGATAGATAATAGATAGACAGATAATAGATAGATAGATAATAGATAGAGAGATAGAGACAGATGGATAGATAGATAATAGATAGATAATGAGATGAATAGATAGATAGATAGATGACAGATGGATAAATAGATAATGAGATAGATAGGAGATAGATAAATAGATAATAGATAGATAGATAATAGATAGATAGATAGATAATAGATAGATAGATAGATAATAGATAGATATTAGATAGATAGATAGATAGATAGATAGATAGATAGATAGATAGATAGATAGATAGATAGATATTAGATAGATAGATATTAGATAGACAATTCTTCTGCGGTATTTACGCTCTGTGATAATTATCATCTATTGGGGGCTTTAGTATCCAGACGATGAGGTCAGGACTTTGTGGGGAGTCCTGGATTTGGGGGTTCAGGTTCCTTTCCGGGTCTGGGGTGCAGTGGTTTCTTCCAGATAGAAGAATGTAGGCCGTGTCTTTAGACTTTGGGGAGGGGGGTCACCCTTGGAGGGGGTGCACACTGACAGGTCAGGGGCACTATGCTCAGATCTTTCAGGTTCTATGGTTTGGGGGTGCTGAGCTTGCTTGCAAAGCTTTTAGATTTTGGGGGACAGCCCTACCTTCAGTGCAGGGCAGTATGTGCAGGGTTTGGGGGGCAGCCCGGACCCCCCTTCCAGCAGCCAGAAGTGTGCAGCAGCTCTGATCCTATTAACCATGAAGTGACTGTCACCCTCAGCTGCTCACACAATGGCTCCTATAGGATCTCATTAAGCTGCTTTCTCCTGGTGCTGGTTTTGTTCGGGGTTTTGTGCCCCTGATCTCCATGTCGGCGCTTTAACCATTCACAGAAAGCATCTGAAATTTATCTCACATTAGTGCAATTCAGATGTAGCATCAGCCCCAATAAGGTCCCCGGGAGTGCCCCCTGCTGGCTGCCCACATTGTGGCAGGAACCGGCTGCTGATACATACAGGGGCATCTCAGGGGCCACAGGAACAGATGGACCTCGTTAGGTGCAGGGTATGGGGGCTCACTCTATGGTGCCCTGTCATCACCAGAGGATGAGGGGCCCAGGAAAGCCCAGGACCCCTGAGATATAGGGGAGTGATGAGGACTGGGGGGCACAGACCCCTGAGATAAAGGGGAGTGATGAGGACTGGGGGGGGCACAGACCACAGATATAGGGGAGTGAGGGGGGCACAGACCCCTGAGATATAGGGGAGGGAAGGACTGAGGGGGGCACAGACCCCTGAGATATAGGGGAGTGATGAGGGCTGGGGGGGGGGGGGGCACAGACCCCTGAGATATAGGGGAGTGATGAGGACTGGGGGGGGGGGGGGCACAGACCCCTGAGATATAGGGGATGAGGACTGAGGGGGGGACAGATCCCTGAGATATAGAGGAGGGATGAGGACTAGGGGGGGCACAGACCACTGAGATATAGGGGAGTGAGGGGGGCACAGACCCCTGAGATATAGGGGAGGGAAGGACTGAGGGGGGCACAGACCCCTGAGATATAGGGGAGTGAGGGGGGCACAGACCCCTGAGATATAGGGGAGGGAAGGACTGAGGGGGGCACAGACCCCTGAGATATAGGGGAGTGAGGGGGGCACAGACCCCTGAGATATAGGGGAGTGATGAGGACGGGGGGGCACAGACCCCTGAGATATAGGGGAGTGATGAGGACTGGGGGGGGGGGGCACAGACCCCTGAGATATAGGGGAGTGATGAGGACTGGGGGGGGGGGGACAGACCCCTGAGATATAGGGGAGTGATGAGGACTGGGGGGGGGGGGCACAGACCCCTGAGATATAGGGGAGTGATGAGGACTGGGGGGGGGGCACAGACCCCTGAGATATAGGGGAGTGATGAGGACTGGGGGGGCACCGACCACTGAGATATAGGGGAGTGATGAGGACTGGGGGGGCACCGACCACTGAGATATAGGGGAGTGATGAGGACTGGGGGGGCACCGACCACTGAGATATAGGGGAGTGATGAGGACTGAGGGGGGCACAGACCACTGAGATATAGTGGAGTGATGAGGACTGAGAGGGCACAGACCACTGAGATATAGTGGAGTGATGAGGACTGAGAGGGCACAGACCACTGAGATATAGGGGAGTGATGAGGACTGAGGGGGGCACAGCCCTCTGAGATATAGGGGAGTGATGAGGACTGGGGGGGCACAGCCCTCTGAGATATAGGGGAGTGATGAGGACTGGGGGGGCACAGCCCTCTGAGATATAGGGGAGTGATGAGGACTGGGGGGGGCACAGTCCTCTGAGACAGAGAAGGATAAAGTGGGACCTATAGGCAGATTCTCTCTGTATAACCACCAGGTGCTGGATATTAGACACATATACACTGTATACAGCATCTACATAGCAGTCTATATATAGCAAGCAACAGCCAGCATTGGACGGGACCAACACTTCTGGTATACAGCCTCCCTAGATCACTCTCTGTATACAGCCTCCCTATATTACTCCCTGTATACAGCCTCCCTATATTACTCCCTGTATACAGCCTCCCTATATTACTTCCTGTATACAGCCTCCCTATATTACTCCCTGTATACAGCCTCCCTATATTACTCCCTGTATACAGCCTCCCTACAGTACTCCCTGTATACAGCCTCCCTACAGTACTCCCTGTATACAGCCTCCCTAGATCACTCTCTGTATACAGCCTCCCTAGATCACTCTCTGTATACAGCCTCCCTATATCACTCTCTGTATACAGCCTCCCTATATCACTCTCTGTATACAGCCTCCCTATATCACTCTCTGTATACAGCCTCCCTATATCACTCTCTGTATACAGCCTCCCTATATCACTCTCTGTATACAGCCTCCCTGTTTTTTGCACTTTAGTCTAAAGTTGATCAAATTGGACAAACTCAACCAAACGATCCCCTTTGTCGCCTAATGAGAGGCCATCATCCTCTGGACAGGGCGGCCATGTCTGATGCCATCTCCGGCTCCGCGTTGGTCACTAAAATACAGTCCTGATCAAAAGTTTAAGACCACTTGAAAAATGGCAAACAATCCTATGTATCATGGCTGGATCTTAACAAGGTTCCAAGTAGAGCTTCAACGTGCAACAAGAAGAAATGGGAGTGAGACCAAACAATTTTTCAGCATTCAATTTAATGAAAACAACGAATAAACTGAAACAGGCTGTTTTTCAGTTGATCAAAAGTTTAGGACCAAACCTCCAAAAAAAAAAAATAAACCCCCCCAAAACCGAAATCCAACTTCCAAACATGAAGTCAGTAATGAGTAGCTCCGCCGTTATTGTTTCGGCATGCTTGATGCAAGCGTTTCCATGAGGTGAGTGGGAACATTTCTCCAAGTGGTGAAGACGGCCGCACGAAGGCCATCTACTGTCTGGAACTGTTGTCCATTTTTGTAAACTTCCCTTGCCATCCATCCCCAAAGGTTCTCAATTGGATTTAGATCAGGGGAACACGCAGAATGGGCCAAAAGAGTGATGTTATTCTCCTGGAAGAAGTCCCTTGTCCTGTGGGCATTGTGTACTGTAGCGTTGTCCTGTTACCACACAGACGAGGGCCCTCAGTCATGAGGAATGCTCTCTGCAACATCTGGACATAGCCAGCGGCCGTTTGACGCCCCTGCACTTCCTGAAGCTCCATTGTTCCACTGAAGGAAAAAGCCCCCCAGACCATTATGGCGCCCCCTCCACTGTGGCGCGTAGAGAACATCTTAGGTGGGATCTGCTTGTCATGCCAGTAACGTTGGAAACCATCAAGGTTACATTGTTTCTCATCAGAGAATAAAACTTTCTTCCACCTTTGAATGTCCCATGTTTGGTGCTCTCTTGCAAAGTCCAAACGAGCAGTTCTGTGGCGTTCAAGGAGACGAGGTCTTTGGAGACGTTTTTTGTTTTTGAAGTCCTTCAGTCTCAGATGCCGTCTGATGGTTATGGGGCTGCAGTCAGCACCAGTAAGGGCCTTAATTTGGGTCGAAGATCGTCCAGTGTCTTGACGGACAGCCAATTGGATCCTCCGGCTCAGTACGGACGACATTTTTTGGGTCTTCCACTTGACTTTTTCGTTCCATAACCCTCAGGATCATTTATAAAATTCCAAATGACTGTCTTACTGCGTCCCACCTCAGCAGCGATGGCGGCTGTGAGAGACCCTGCTTATGCAGTTCAACAACCCGACCGCGTTCAAAAAGGGAGAGTTTTTTTGCCTTTGCCATCACAACGTGTGACTACCTGACAGAAGATGACAATGAATCCACATCTTTGCACAGATTTGGCCTTTTAAAGGCATGTGGTCCTAAAATGTGGATCAGCTGAAAAACAGCCTGTTTCAGTTTATTCGTTATTTTCAATTAATTGAATGCTCAAAAAATGTTTTGTCTCACTCCCATTTCTTCTTGTTGCAGGTTGAAGCTCTACTTGGAACCTTGTTAAGATCCAACAATGTAAAATATGATTTTATGCCATTTTTCAAGCGGTCTTAAACTTTTGATCAGGACTGTATCACTCTTCATGTAATAACACAGCGTGCACCCCCAGTACACAAGGCTTATCCTGTATAATGCATGTTATAGTTTCTACAGATGTATCAGAGCTGAATTTGACATTTAACCCTTTGAACACCCCTAAGAAAATGTATCTACCTTAAAGGGCTCCATCCCAGGGGTTTAACCTGTGAAATGTTTACACTGCTCAGCAGCTGGATGTGTGCGGGGCTGTGGTGTGATTGACAGCCCTGTTCTCCATACGAACCCAGGACATTAGGACACACTGGGTGCGGCCATTGTTACATGAACTCCCCTCCACTGGGCCCTTCCCCAGAAGATGAGGGTTTCACTACTGAGGAGGATGATGATGGAGGCGCTAATTACTTTCCTTTGTGTCTCTAATTGTCCAAAAACAAAAGCACTTAAGAGACATTAGAGACCAGTTATCACCTGGGGAGAGGTCTATATATCTGTGTATTGGAGGGGGTGGAAGGAGCAGAGCCGTAGGGAGGTTACAGGGTCACTGTGGTCCATATTTCTGGTCATGGAGCCCCCATAAAATGTAAGGTGCTCGAATAGCCTGTCGTCCAGAATCTGCAGCGCTGGAGGGTTTCTATTACTACTATTACTACTGGGTAAGGAAAGAGGGGAGATCAGGGGTGTAAGCTGGGGTATGACATACAGTATCAGGCATTAGTGGGGATGACCAACAGGCTTCTGGGGTGGGGTCCTTAATGTTAAATTTGAATAATTAAAATTGCTAGGTGGCCCTCACTCCATAGTGTCTATACAGTAAATACTTCATATAGAAAATGACATCATCAGTTGCTGGCAACATTAGCTGGGCAGGTGATATCACTGGTGGCACGTAACATCAGTGGCAGATAACAGCAGCTGGTCAGGTGACATCATCAGTGGCAGATAACAGCAGCTGGTCAGGTGACATCATCAGTAGCAGGTAATAAGCCAGTGGCAGATAACATCAGCTGGTCAGGTGACATCATCAGTGGCAGATAACAGCAGCTAGTCAGGTGACATCAGTGGCAGATAACATCAGCTAGTCAGGTGACATCATCAGTGGCAGATAACAGCAGCTGGTCAGGTGACATCATCAGTGGCAGATAACAGCAGCTGGTCAGGTGACATCATCAGTGGCAGATAACAGCAGCTGGTCAGGTGACATCATCAGTGGCAGATAACATCAGCTGGTCAGGTGACATCAGTGGCAGATAGCAGCTGGTCAGGTGACATCATCAGTGGCAGGTAATAAGCCAGTGGCAGATAACATCGGCTGGTCCGGTGACATCAATGTGAAATCACTGTCTTCATTAGTGGAAGGTGGCAAACTGTATAGATGGCATCATCAGTGGCAGGTAGCAAACGTGTCAGGTGACATGAGTGGTCAGGTGGTACAGGTTTTCCACCATTCTAGTGACTTCTAGACACAGGGGAGGGGGAGCTACCGAGGAGGGGGGGGGGTCACCTAGATAAACCCGTACTAGAAACAGAATCCAGCCGCCATTCGCTTTCCTCCATGTCTCTGCTTTCTTCTCTGGAAATCCTTCTATTATGCCAATCAAGCAGATGGTTAGCAGGAAATTCAGCCAGACCTTAGTGACCGCAACTAATTTTTACCAGCCTTGCAAGACTGGCACGTTTGTTTTGGGCTTAGAAAATAGCTAAAAACAGCTGGCGGGGGTGAATGAAATCCATTAAAGACACATTTATAAGAAATTATATTCACATAGCTGCCTGCACCCCCCCCCCTTCTCCAGGACTAAGAAGGGAGATGGGGCCATTGAGATGAAAATGTCCCTAATACACACACTCTCTGCCTTCTTAACATATTCTCAAAGTCTCCAAACATTTTACTAAATAGATTAACTGGGCCTTTGTTTTGCTCCACATTTATCAGCTTCATTAAGTGAATGGCTGAACAAATATATTAATCATGCATGAAGGGCCCTATTCTCGCCCCATTCTTGTGCCCTCAGCTTGACAGGTGGTTGACTGTTTCTACGCACAGAGAAAGCGCACCGGACGGCTCGGGCACAAGAAGGCAACTGTCACGTCTGTAATCGCTACACGTATTATCCCTTCCCCAATATTCACAGCCTCATTGAAATGATATTATCTGTGATCCCCCCAGTGCTATGAAAACCTCATCTATGTAACAGCCCCCCATAATCTCATTACAGGGCTCCGCAGAAGGCAATCTGCTCCGAACCTGGGGCTGTGAATAAGGGGACGGTCCCAGCCACAGAAACCATGGGATACAGAGATACAGAGATATAAGGATAGAGAGATATAAGGATAGAGAGATATAAGGATAGAGAGATATAAGGATAGAGAGATATAAGGATAGAGAGATATAAGGATAGAGAGATATAAGGATAGAGAGATATAAGGATAGAGAGATATAAGGATAGAGAGATATAAAGATAGAGAGATATAAGGATAGAGAGATAGAGAGATATAAGGATACAGAGATAGAGAGATATAAGGATACAGAGATAGAGAGATATAAGGATACAGAGATAGAGAGATATAAGGAAACCGAGATCGAGAGATATAAGGATAGAGAGATATAAGGATAGAGAGATATAAGGATAGAGAGATATAAAGATAGAGAGATATAAGGATAGAGAGATAGAGAGATATAAGGATACAGAGATAGAGAGATATAAGGATACAGAGATAGAGAGATATAAGGATACAGAGATAGAGAGATATAAGGAAACCGAGATCGAGAGATATAAGGATAGAGAGATATAAGGATACAGAGATAGAGAGATATAAGGATACAGAGATATAAGGATAGAGAGATATAAGGATACAGAGATATAAGGATAGAGAGATATAAGGATAGAGAGATATAAGGATAGAGAGATATAAGGATAGAGAGATATAAGGATACAGAGATATAAGGATAGAGAGATATAAGGATAGAGAGATAGAGAGATATAAGGATACAGAGATATAAGGATACAGAGATAGAGAGATATAAGGATACAGAGATAGAGAGATATAAGGATACAGAGATAGAGAGATATAAGGATACAGAGATAGAGAGATATAAGGAAACCGAGATAGAGAGATATAAGGATACAGAGATCGAGAGATATAAGGATACAGAGATAGAGAGATATAAGGATAGAGAGATATAAGGATACAGAGATAGAGAGATATAAGGATAGAGAGATAGAGAGATAAGGATACAGAGATAGAGAGATAAGGAAACAGAGATAGAGAGATATAAGGAAACAGAGATAGAGAGATATAAGGATACAGAGATATAAGGATACAGAGATATAAGGATACAGAGATATAAGGATACAGAGATACAAGGATACAAAGATACAGAGATATAAGATACAGAGATATAAGGATACAGAGATAGAGAGATATTGAGAAACAGAGATAGAGAGATATAAGATACAGAGATGGAGAGATATAGATAGAAGATATTATTATTATTATTATTATTATTAAGTATTAATATTATTATTAAAAACACCAATCATTCCTTGGCTCTGTACATATGAAAAGGAGAATACATACATACATACATAATACAGACAATTGCAATAAGCATGAACAAGATGAGTTACAAACTAGATATTAGAAAAATCGATAGATAGATAGATAGATAGACAGATAGATAATAGATAGATAGATAATAGATAATAGATAGATAGATAATAGATAGATAATAGATAATAGATGGATAATAGATAGATAGATAGATAATAGATAGATAATAGATAGATAGATAGATAGATAATAGATAATAGATAGATAATAGATAGATAATAGATAGATAATAGATAGATAGATAGATAATAGATAGATAGATAGATAGATAGATAGATAGATAGAGATAGATAGATAGATAGATAGATAGATAGATAGACAGATAGTCAGTCAGTCCTGCGTTTCCTGTAGAGGAGATCAGTGGACTATGAGGTGTAGTCCGGGTCTCATCAGATGAATAGTAAGACATGGAGCAGCTGGAATCTATTGATTTTCTGTCCATGGTCTTTTTTTCAGCTGAGAAGGATTGAAGGTAAATTTAGTGTCAGTAAAGACTGAATCCCCAGAGAATGAGTCAGAGTCTATTGAGGGTCATTCAGATCTCTGATAAAGTAACCGGGAGTGAGAGGCATCGCTGCCGTCATATTACGTTATGTTACATTGTGTCATTTTCGCTCCAGTTATTCGTTATTTATTTATGTTTAATTTAATTATTTAAGACTCTCTAGTTTTGTAAATGATTTTTCTGACACTACTGCAATCCTCTGTGCTGCTGTTATAAGTTTACTGTGCATCTTTTTCCCCTCAGAGGTTATATACATCAACATGTACTGAGTTACAGGTTACTACTTGTACAAGATAAGCACACTCCTTTCCTGAAATACTCTGTGCTGCTGGGGGCTCTGCCCCTCCCCCCTCTTCACCATATGCAGTTCTGTGCTCATTTTCATCACCACATGATTCATCAGGTCGCTGCCCTTTCACATGATCGTCTTACTTATCTGCTGAAATACTCTGTGCCGCTTAACATGCTGTGCTCTATCACCGCCTCCTCATTTTGCTCTGCCCTCTCTAAGACCACCACACCAGTGGACATGACACTGCCCCCACAAGATCAATGCATGTCTCTACTGAAATACTCTGTGCCTCTGTGAAGTCTGAGTCTAGTTTTAATTCTCTCTCTCGCTCTCTGACTAGTTTTAATCCCTCCATTGAAAATGTGAGGGGGGCCTGTTACCCGAACAGGGTGCATGGGGTCGAGCACATTCGCGTGTCCATCCACCCTTCAATCAGACCACTCATAATGGGAGCAATTTTGAAAACACTAGATAGGAAGTCGCATAAAAAGACAGTTCCCTAATATGTCAACCTGAGCTAGTGCTGCTGCATGGCTTGCTGTTATTCTCTCCAACAGCACCACAATTCAGGGCGGTTTCTATTCACTGACAGCAAGCCAAAATCTTGAAAAAAAAGCAAAATATTGATACCAATTCTACAACAAAGATGCAAAAATATTCATTATGCATGGACTAGGCTTTATTCACATAAAACTGGACCGGCCCTTTAAACAAGGACACCAGAACTGCAGCCCCCCATGGATTTGGCTCCACGTAAGAGGGGCCCTGTGAACGGCTTACTGTGCACCTGGTAGAAACTGTTTCAGGAGCCAAGCGGCCATCGTGTCACGGCGGAGCCTGCGCCTCCTGACAGCTTAACCATTGCCTGACCAGCAGGGAGAGAGGAACAAAATGGCCCAAAATAAAAATTGGTGCAGATGAAAGAGAACATTTGGAATGGCAAAATCAAACGCATTTCCCATGCAAATAAATGTGGCGCGTTTAATATTCTGGAGGAGCAACACTGTGTCCAGAAGTGACCCAAATGGTTTTTAAATTTTTTATTTTTTTTGGGAGGGGTGCACAATGCTGGCCAGAAAAACTTTTTTTTCTTTGAAATCAGTGTAGATGTGATTCTTTAACACAAAGGGGTAAGCACCTTGTCGAATGGCGGCCATTGAGTGGGGCTGATGGGTTAAGCGTGGGTCGTGCAGGAGGCAGCGCCGCCGCTTGTTTATGGGAGAGAAGTTGTCACTTGTTAGCGGGTCCCGTGAAAGGAAGGACGCCAAGCGCTGATGGCAGCAGCAGTATTGATGCTGAGGTAATGGAGTAATCCGATTGAACGTTAGTCACGGTATTTATGTCATTTCACATTTCGTCAGCTGAATAACGTGACGCAGAGACGGAGCCGCGGCCTGCAGCTTTAAGAAAAGGCGCAGGCTCCTCTCATTTGATTCTAATCTATTTCTCACCAAGCATCTCACTGATGAATCGATTTGCATAATAGGAGCCCGGGGGGCTTTATATCCGCAGACCGTCCTGGCCTGGGACAAGAGAAGCTTCAGGCTGGTTTAGAAAAACGAGCGCGGCGCAGGAAGTGAGTGCAGAATACGCTGCAACGAGTGCGGTCACTTCACGGGAAGTATGAAGCAGCCGGTTATAATGCATCAACGCAACAGGCAAGGTCAAGGGAAGCAATTTCCTGATACGCTCCGAGCATCGATTCCTCAAGGTTTTCAAGATCTCCGATTGCTGTCATTCGATAGGGGCCTTCCGTGTTTACTTCTAGGGGATGAATATCTGCTCTGGAAAGGCTTATTACAGGACACGGCTCTGATAGCTGTAACGTGTCCATGACATCACCAGAGCAGATTTTATATCCTCTAGAAGTAAGAAATTGAGGTTTCCATTCACTGCCTACAATCACAGATCTTAGAAACATTAAAATATAATGATGATAAAATATCGAAAAAGAAAAATTACTTGCTGAAACTGAAACATCCCTTTAAGTGGAGGTTCACAGATCATAAAAATCCAACATGTTTTTTCCGCAACGTAAATTGGAGGCTGTATCCTCGGATTTCTGCTGCCGTCACAATGTGAGTGTGCGGCAGACCTGTGGTAGAACCCCGCTCGGATTAGCCCTATTGTCAATCAAAGAGTCGGATGCAGTACAATAAGTGGAGCACTGTAAAGCATGGGGAGAAACTGGGCAACCACCTGAGTTTCTGTAGCAGAACTCAGACTACCTCAGACTCCAATAGACAATGCAGCTAAGATGGAGCCACTGATACAGATGTAAATAGCAGGTAGGTATTACCCAGGGGATCTGCAGAACTCCAGTGTATGGTAAAGGGGCCGGTGTAAGGAGTTTTTCTTTTCCGTCGCTGAGTTCCATCAAAAGGGCTCAATACCGGAAAAGAACTGATCAGTTTTATCCCCATGCATTCTGAATGGAGAGCAATCCGTTCAGGATGCATCAGGATGTCTTCAGTTCAGTCGTTTTGACTGATCAGGCAAAAGAGAAAACCGTAGCATGCTGCGGTTTTATCTCCGGCCAAAAAAACTGAAGACTTGCCTGAATGTCGGATCCGGCATTCTTTTCCATAGGAATGAATTAGTGCCGGATCCGGCATTCAAAATACTGGAATGCCGGAACGGTCCTTCTGGTCTGCGCATGCGCAGACCGAAAAAAAAGGTGAAAAAAATAAATGCCGGATTACACTGGAAAGACGGATCCGGCATTTCAATGCATTTTTTTGACTGATCGGGCATTTTTAAGACTGATCAGTCTTACTAATGCCATCAGTTGGCATATGTTTTGCCTGATCCGGCAAGCAGTTCCGGCGACGGAACTGCTTGCCGGATCACTCTGCCGCAAGTGTAAGTAGCCGAAAGTAGCCTAAGGACATCACCCTGCAAGATAAAGCCGCCTGCAGCCATTATAGCCACAGCTCCATACATCCCGGAGGTTACAATGTGTCCATCCTATCATTTCCACAAGGCCTCTTGCACACGACTGTATGAATTTTTAAGTATTTTGCGGTCCGCAAAAAACGGATCCGCAAAAAATACGGATGCCGTCCGTGTGCATTCAGTTTTTTTGCGGAATGGAACAGCTGGACCCTGATAGAACACTCCTATCCTTGTCCGTTATGCGGACAATAATAGGACATGTTCTATCTTTGAACGGAACGGAAAAAAACGGAAATGGAAGGCGTATGGAGTACCTTCCGTTTTTTTTTTTTGCAGATCTATTGAAATGAATGGTTCCGTATACGGAACGCAAAAAATGGAATGGAAACGGAAAAAAAAAAAACTTTGCGTGCAAGAGTCCTAAGTCAGTGATTCCCAAACTTATTACTGCTCCATGGGGAGCCCCCAATGCCATCCCTGCCACTTTTATGGGGCCACTTTTAGTTTTTTCTCCAGGGCCACTTTAAGTTCCCAATCTGCCCCTGACTGTATGTCAGTTTGTCTTCCCTATTGTGAAAGTGTATACAGTCGTGGCCAAAAGTTTTTAGAATTACATAAATATTGGAAATTGGAAAAGTTGCTGCTTAAGTTTTTATAATAGCAATTTGCATATACTCCAGAATGTTATGAAGAGTGATCAGATGCATTGCATAGTCCTTCTTTGCCATGAAAATTAACTTAATCCCCAAAAAACCTTTCCACTGCATTTCATTGCTGTCATTAAAGGACCTGCTGAGATCATTTCAGTAATCGTCTTGTTAACTCAGGTGAGAATGTTGACGAGCACAAGGCTGGAGATCATTATGTCAGGCTGATTGGGTTAAAATGGCAGACTTGACATGTTAAAAGGAGGGTGATGCTTGAAATCATTGTTCTTCCATTGTTAACCATGGTGACCTGCAAAGAAACGCGTGCAGCCATCATTGCGTTGCATAAAAATGGCTTCACAGGCAAGGATATTGTGGCTACTAAGATTGCACCTCAATCAACAATTTATAGGATCATCAAGAACTTCAAGGAAAGAGGTTCAATTCTTGTTAAGAAGGCTTCAGGGCATCCAAGAAAGTCCAGCAAGCGCCAGGATCGTCTCCTAAAGAGGATTCAGCTGCGGGATCGGAGTGCCACCAGTGCAGAGCTTGCTCAGGAATGGTAGCAGGCAGGTGTGAGCGCATCTGCACGCACAGTGAGGCCAAGACTTCTGGAAGATGGCCTGGTGTCAAGAAGGGCAGCAAAGAAGCCACTTCTCTCCAAAAAAAACATCAGGGACAGATTGATCTTCTGCAGAAAGTATGGTGAATGGACTGCTGAGGACTGGGGCAAAGTCATATTCTCCGATGAAGCCTCTTTCCGATTGTTTGGGGCATCTGGAAAAAGGCTTGTCCGGAGAAGAAAAGGTGAGCGCTACCATCAGTCCTGTGTCATGCCAACAGTAAAGCATCCTGAGACCATTCATGTGTGGGGTTGCTTCTCATCCAAGGGAGTGGGCTCACTCACAATTTTGCCTAAAAACACAGCCATGAATAAAGAATGGCACCAAAACACCCTCCAACAGCAACTTCTTCCAACAATCCAACAACAGTTTGGTGAAGAACAATGCATTTTCCAGCAGGATGGAGCACCGTGCCATAAGGCAAAAGTGATAACTAAGTGGCTCGGGGACCAAAACGTTGACATTTTGGGTCCATGGCCTGGAAACTCCCCAGATCTTAATCCCATTGAGAACTTGTGGTCAATCCTCAAGAGGCGGGTGGACAAACAAAAACCCACTAATTCTGACAAACTCCAAGAAGTGATTATGAAAGAATGGGTTGCTATCAGTCAGGAATTGGCCCAGAAGATGATTGAGAGCATGCCCAGTCGGATTGCAGAGGTCCTGAAAAAGAAGGGCCAACACTGCAAATACTAACTCTTTGCATAAATGTCATGTAATTGTCGATAAAAGCCTTTGAAACGTATGAAGTGCGTGTAATTATATTTCACTACATCACAGAAACAACTGAAACAAAGATCTAAAAGCAGTTTAGCAGCAAACTTTGTGAAAACTAATATTTGGGTCATTCTCAAAACTTTTGGCCACGACTGTAGTGGCGAGAGAGAAGGCGGTCATAGGGTAAGTATCGGCATCGCAATCCCTAAAGGGATGTATGTGCGTTCACCGTTATTAGGGTGGTGAGGCTCGTAGGTGGAGATGATGAGTTCATTGCAACCAGTGCCCATATGTTTGGATGTAATTTTCAAAAACAGACAACGCGTTTCGGGGTTCCAGGAACCCTTTATCAAGTCATGAAAAAAAGCATGAAAAAAGATGACGTGAAACACTATGGTGATACAACTGTAAGTTCAATGAGACGGGTGGGGATTTTGGGAGGTAGTATATGCTATAATATTATAATAATGATAATTCATATTATAAAACATTTTACAATTCATACATAGAAACTTAACATGCAGAGTCATTAATGGTGTTCCCCTGGCTTTTATTATTCATGACCTATCCTCAGGATAGGTCATCAATATCAGATCGGCGGTGGTCCGAAAACCGGCCCCTCCACCGATCGGCTGCATGAAGGGAAGGTTTTCGCGCAGTGTGCACGTGCCGTCTCCGGTCTCTGTTCCTGCTCTCCGCTGTATGTCTATGTCTGTGTCAGTCCTGTCCTGAGGATAGGTCATCAATATTAAAAGCCCGGAGAACCCCTTTAAATTATAAATAGTTTAAAAACAATTGATGAATAAGTTGCTTAGAAAATAATAATGTGTCAATGTATCAGTGAATTAATGGTAACACCATGACACACGACATAATAGACAGTAGAAGAGTTAAAATCGCGATAATAAAAAGCTAAAAAAAAAAAAAACAAGCTGGTCTATACCCCTAGGTATATATGTGTACATAGAAGGTGCGGGCATTCCTTTTGGATGGATATGATAGGTGCTGGTACTGCAATAGATATGAATTATCAGATGTTTATACTGCATAAACTACCTTTAAAAAAATTCTCACCCGTCTTATTGAACTTACAATTTTATCACTATAGTGTTTCACGTCATCCTTTTTTGGACTTTTTCCCGGAACCCCGAAACGCGTTGTCAGTTTTGAAAATTACCCACCAATAAAGCTCCTTTTATCCATTTGCAGGTTGCTTCCTGCGTCTGCATCAACTAGTAGAGTTGTTTAAAAGCGATGGGGTAACCTCCCCTACTCACCCCTCTGTCCTATTGTGAAAGTGTCCGGTCTCGTTGTTGCAGGAACCCCTGAATCAGGGCTCAAGGAACCCCAAAAGCAAAAGGAACCCTAGTTCCCTGGTTAACTCTGCCAAAAGGGATAAGCAGTGCCCATGCAGACATTTGGCGCAGTAGCTGTCTGACAGATACCACAGCCAGCTCCATATAATCATGGTGTCACCCACAGAAACCTCTCCTCCCTCCCTTAGCTCTCCCTGGCAGTCAATCACAATGAGAATAACTTCCCATTCACTTCAGGGCTGCAGCTACCAGCAATCTCCACTACACAATGGACGGACCTGTGAAGTTCTGGCACTGAGGTAAAAGGAAACAGCCAAAGGGTGGCGGTGCGGGGTGTTGGACCACTGCCAATCTGAAACTGATGGTCTATCCTGAGGACAGGCCATCAATATCAAAATCCTGGACAACCCCTTTAAGTGTGAGATCTGATCTGGTATCAAGAGACCAAATGTTTGTCCATCAGGGATCAGCAGGCACCTTCATCAGGATGTAGTCAATGTCTCCTCCTCGTTTTATTTTAATACAATTCCAGAATAGAAATGTAGTCATAGGATTGTCCAGAAATAAAAAAAGTTTGCAGTAAATGCTGTAAAGTAACCACAAATGCACTGCTCACATCTTCCCTCCTGCCCCCAGCGCAGATACTCCAGCAGTACCAGCACATGATCGCTGCAGCCAATCAGTGACCTCAGTAGTCACATGACATCAGTGATGCTAGTAAGCCTGACACATGACCACTGATGCCACAGATTGGCTGCAGCGGTCACATGCTGACAATTTTTAAACAAGTATGGAGAGGACTGCTGGTGCACCCGTGCTGGATCGGCTCAGGACTGAATTTTTTTATTTTTTTTTCTTCACATTTGCTGCAAATCGTTTTTTCCAAGGAGTCAGATGACCTTTAAAGTCATAGCCAAGAAAAAATCCAAATTTTGACACAAAAAAAAAAATTAAAATACAACATGTAACAACTGAAATACTTGTAAACCAGATATTTAGCTGATTCTGTGTGCCTGCCGTGCTGTTGGCTTGTGGAGCTGCAGGTTCAGAGCTCAGCGGGTGTCCCCGTGAAGCCTCTCTCGGTCTCTGAGCTCTTGTGTCTCCTCCTCATTACTCACACGGGTACAGCTGTGATTTCACATCAAGCAATGCAGCAGTGGCTCCTGGCCACCATGTTTTTCTTTACCTGTTGCCTCCATCCCTGCTATTCTACATGAAGTGACTCTACTACAGCGCACAGATACAGTGTCATCCATAGGAACATATCCAGACCTCTGCACCAAACAAATAACTCACTGGCGACTCTGAAAGACTATGTTACTGGTTCGCCCAGTGACTGGACACTAAGTTACTGGTTCAAAAGGCACTGGACACTATAATCACTGGTTCACCAGGCACTGGACACTATGTTACTGGTTCACCCAGTGACTGGACACTATGTTACTGGTTCACCCAGTGACTGGACACTATGTTACTGGTTCACCCAGTGACTGGACACTATGTTACTGGTTCACCCAGTGACTGGACACTATGTTACTGGTTCACCCAGTGACTGGACACTATGTTACTGGTTCACCCAGTGACTGGACACTATGTTACTGGTTCACCCAGTGACTGGACACTATGTTACTGGTTCACCCAGTGACTGGACACTATGTTACTGGTTCACCCAGTGACTGGACACTATGTTACTGGTTCACCCAGTGACTGGACACTATGTTACTGGTTCACCCAGTGACTGGACACTATGTTACTGGTTCACCCAGTGACTGGACACTATGTTACTGGTTCACCCAGTGACTGGACACTATGTTACTGGTTCACCCAGTGACTGGACACTATGTTACTGGTTCACCCAGTGACTGGACACTATGTTACTGGTTCACCCAGTGACTGGACACTATGTTACTGGTTCACCCAGTGACTGGACACTATGTTACTGGTTCACCCAGTGACTGGACACTATGTTACTGGTTCACCCAGTGACTGGACACTATGTTACTGGTTCACCCAGTGACTGGACACTATGTTACTGGTTCACCCAGTGACTGGACACTATGTTACTGGTTCACCCAGTGACTGGACACTATGTTACTGGTTCACCCAGTGACTGGACACTATGTTACTGGTTCACCCAGTGACTGGACACTATGTTACTGGTTCACCCAGTGACTGGACACTATGTTACTGGTTCACCCAGTGACTGGACACTATGTTACTGGTTCACCCAGTGACTGGACACTATGTTACTGGTTCACCCAGTGACTGGACACTATGTTACTGGTTCACCCAGTGACTGGACACTATGTTACTGGTTCACCCAGTGACTGGACACTATGTTACTGGTTCACCCAGTGACTGGACACTATGTTACTGGTTCACCCAGTGACTGGACACTATGTTACTGGTTCACCCAGTGACTGGACACTATGTTACTGGTTCACCAGGCACTGGACACTATGTCACTGGTTCACCCAGTGACTGGACACTATGTCACTGGTTCACCCAGTGACTGGACACTATGTTACTGGTTCACCAAGAACTGGACGTTAGGTTACCGATTCGCTGGTTTACCGGACATTATGTTACTGGTTCACCAGGGACTGGACGTTATGTTACTGGTTCACTGGTTTACCGGACTGGACAGTTTCATAGTTTTCTCTTCTTACATGGATAACAGAGGTTGGGTGACAACCACTAAATACAGCAATTACACAGTGTCCACAGCGGTTGTCATTACTGGTAATAAGATCGGGGGCCGTACTTGCCAGTCACAGCCTGGGGAAAGCTACTGTAGGTGACAACCCCTAAGGACCCTGTAATGGCGGCCTTCAGTGGTGGTCACAAGCCTCTGACATGCATGTAGGAGGCCAAGATGAAAATTAAAAATCATGGCATGGAAAACTGATTTTTGTTCTTCTCTTTCAGGACACTTTATTTTGGGGGGAAATGCCCGATAATACATTGGTAAATGGAGCGGCGTGAGGTTGTCATGGTGATGCCTCTATTACGGCTCCGGAGCCGAGCAGCAGAAGTAAAGTGAAGCACGCTGTACATTATCTGCCCGTATTCTTCAGGCACACTTTGTTCTTAACATCTTTATGACTTTTCGACCCCCCCAAAGCCATCGTGATAATAATGTCACCATCTCCATGCATGGCTTTTCCACATGTGGAGCGAGAAGAAAGCTTGTAGGATCTCAGCAAGATCTCAGCGTTCTCCAGGAGAGGACGAGCACAAAAGCTTAAAGGGGGAAATTGTTAAAAGGAAGCTCTTTTCACTTTCTGCTGAATGCACCGAGGAGATTAAAACTTTCATTTCGGATTTTGCTGTATTCATGGTGGTGGGGCTTTGAATGGGACTGAGCCTGGGCCCACGGTGCTGGCGTGGCCCTTTTATTCTTCGCCACGTTTTTAGACACAGGTTGTTTTGCACTTGAAAGACGTGAAAGAGAAGTATGTGGGGCCCTGACAGCTGATACTGGCCTCTCCTGCGGCCAAAGGAGGTTTTATAATTAACCCTAAAGTCCCATCAGGTGGGGGGAAAGTAAAATGGTTGTGAGCAGGAAGGGCCGGCCGCATCAGGCAGATGGGGATTGTTGGTTTTGTGGGGTATTGACCTGAAATTTCTATTCCTGCAAAAGCAACAGATGTGCAACGACAGGTGACGACGAACCATTGCTAGGATAAGGGACTAGAGGGGGGTCCACGCTCCATTGACTGTTTATTTGGCACACCTAGACTAGCCCAAAGGTCATTCAGCCAAAAGCCATTAATGTGCATATAAATCTACTAGGGGATAAGCAGCTGCCAGGCATATGTGGCGTCTCTTATCTCTGGACATATGAAATATTACAGGTAAAACTCTAAACTGTTGGATAGTTTTTTGCCTCCAGAGACAGACATTGGGGTGACTGTCTCCCTGGCTCCACAGAGATTACACTGTGGGAGATCCGTCAACAGAAATCTAAAGTCAGTAGACAGCCTTAGGCGCCAGTTCGGCACCGGTTTACGGCCAATGACTATGGAACTTGCCACAATAATGGTTGATGATTAGTCAACGGTCTCACGTTCTGTATCCTACAGCAGTCCCTTGTAGCTCCTGGGGCCCAATTAAAAATCATGATAGGGCCCCCAGCTACTATATGGCATTTATAATAATGGTGTCTTCTTATGTGTCAGAGGGACTATTGGGCCTCCTCAAAGCCAGGTGCAACTGCTACCTCTCCACTTCTATACTTACATCCATGGGCGGACTAGCCATAGACCTGACAGGGAATTTTCCCGTTGGGCCAATGCTCATAGGGCCACCAAAGCACTCTTAACTGCAACGGGCCACCATAGGGGTCATTCCACCACGCAAAAAAATAAATAAAAAATTTTGTCTGCTACTGGGCAAAAACCATTTGTCCTATACTAAATCGAGTGTGCGGATTACAAATCCGGTCAGAATTCTTGTAACACGTTACGAAATTTTGCTATGCAGAAGTATGCCTAAATGAATTAAGCATTTGGAAAGCATTGAATAATTTTGAACAGAACGAGTTTTACTCCAACAATTACCTGATCTACATCAAAGTTTGCGCAGTAAACAGTGTATGAAAATGTAATGGAATAACAACATTTCAAAAAGTCTTGTTTTTCAGTTTAAAAGTCTGACTTGAGCGAGGCCCAGAACTGTTACAAGTGCTTCAGGCTTCTGCTTTTGTGTTTGTGAACGGTCATATTTTCCCGTTGTAAAAACCAGCAGTAGTCCCCCATCATGTTGGGATTCCAGCGGCCTTGATCCCTGTTCTCCATTGTAGAAATATCTTTATGGAACCGCTCTCCATGTTCGTCACTTACGTGTCCCAAATTGGGTGGGAAAAAGTCAAGATGGGAATGTAAGAAATGCACTTTCAATGACATTCGGCAGCCAAGTTGTTCATACGCTGTAAGCATGTTGTCTACTAATTCAGCAGTGTTTGCAGCTCGTCTGTTCCCAAGGAAGTTCTGCACTACTAGCACAAACGCATCCCGAGCTGCAAGACGCACTCGCTTTGTCAGATTCTTACACTCATCATAAGTAGTGTATTTGCCACATATGTAGCAAAAATTGCCTGGATCGTTAACACATTTGCCTTTATCCATCTTAAGTTTCAAAACTGATAGCACTATAACAGATCACTTTATCCAAATCTGTCCAGCTTGCCTTTTATACTTACTGCTGACATCAGCCTGAGTGCAAAAAGAATGGAGGGCCACAGCAGCGTCTCGCCAGGAAAACTTCTTTATTCAGGAACACTCCTCACAACAAGGCATATAAAAAGTAGTTTACAGCAGCAACGTTTCGGCTACGAGTAGCCTTTATCAAGCATGAAACGTTGCTGCTGTAAACTACTTTTTATATGCCTTGTTGTGAGGAGTGTTCCTGAATAAAGAAGTTTTCCTGGCGAGACGCTGCTGTGGCCCTCCATTCTTTTTACATGCCATTGGACCGCTTTGGATCTGCGATCCCCTGCCCAGCTGCTGCGTATTCACCATTTTTGCTCTTCATAAGCCGTCTGTGTTGCTGCTCCTGAAACAATCTATTTTCCCTATCAGCCTGAGTGCGTCCGGACAGGTCTGGACATGTCCATTGGAATATCTCCAATATAATGCATTAATACTATAACTGAATAGGCTTTGCTTGTATAACTTAAAATCTAGACGTGTCAGGCAAATTCCGAGTTCATATTTGGAATCAGCGCTCATTTTAGTATAAATCACATGTTTTTCTCTCAGTAGCAAATAATTCTTGCGCAGTGTTATTAGAGGAAGTCCAAGCAGCCTGCTAAAAGTAAGGTAAGGCAGGTTTGGTGCTGTGGCTGTATCTCCCCTCCGAAGCCCCCTGCTCCATATCTTAATTACATACAATTAAGGGAGGAGGACAGAACGTGGCAGCTATTGATGGACACCACAGAGGGACAAGCTTTTGGGGAGCTTTTTTGTGCTGCATTGTGGTATTTGGTTCTGTGCTATGGTATTCTGTGTAGCACTATGGTATTGCTGACCTTGCAAACTTCTATTGGCCCCATCTATTTGTCTTGCCCCACCTTGTGTCAATTTGGACCCACCTACAACATCAGAGACACTTTTAGGTTTCTTTCCAGGGACACTAAGTGTCCAGTCCGCCCCTGCTTCCACCACCTGAATCATACAGTCGGCATGCATTGTTGGCAGTGTATATTAGGGGTATACTTTAGGAGGATTTCAAGGCATATACCTCCAATGTGTGCCACCATATAGGCAGCTGTCGCCCATTGGATCATTGCTAAAAACGTATACCATGCGGCATACTTTTTTATTGCATAATTTTCTATAAAATAGCATTGTAGACTACATTATTTATTCTAGGGATACCAACATATATTGACCCGACGAAGGCCAAAAGGGCACTCTTTGGCCTCTGTCAGGTGAATGGGAGCCTATGTATACTCCCTACAATATCTGGTTAACCCCTGAAAATTCATTTCTATTCAACTACTCCATGTAGTGAAGGTTCAATTGTTTGTTCCCTAGTTAAACTAAGAATTATTTGTTGTTTTTAACACATTGTAACTCTATTTATAGCAAAATAAAATCTAAGTCAAGATCCTATGTTGTGCTCCTTTTTGTGAAGACAGAGGATATTTTCTACTCTCAAGTACTATTTGTCCCTATATAGAGGGTCGCTAGTCACTATAGAGAGAGGGGCAAATAGTGCTTGAGGGTAGAAGGAACCCTCAACCTACACAAAAAGGAGCGCAGCATAGTATCTTGACATACTACCATGTAGCAATAATTACAGATACAATATGTTACTCGCAACAAATAAACAAGTGAAGAAACAAACAAACCTTCACTGCATGGGACCTATGTATACATGTCATGAAAACACGTGGAGATAGATAGATAGGAGATATACACAGACAGATAGACGAGAGAGAGAGAGAGAGAGAGAGAGAGAGAGAGAGAGAGAGAGAGAGAGAGAGAGAGAGAGAGAATCTTAATAAATATATGAGAGAATCTTAATAAATATACACTGCTCAAAAAAATAAAGGGAACACAAAAATAACACATCCTAGATCAGAGTTAATTAAATATTCTTCTGAAATACTTTGTTCTTTACATAGTTGAATGTGCTGACAACAAAATCACACAAAAATAAAAAATGGAAATCAAATTTTTCAACCCATGGAGGTCTGGATTTGGAGTCACACTCAAAATTAAAGTGGAAAAACACACTACAGGCTGATCCAACTTTGATGTAATGTCCTTAAAACAAGTCAAAATGAGGCTCAGTAGTGTGTGTGGCCTCCACGTGCCTGTATGACCTCCCTACAACGCCTGTGCATGCTCCTGATGAGGTGGCGGACGGTCTCCTGAGGGATCTCCTCCCAGACCTGGACTAAAGCATCTGCCAACTCCTGGACAGTCTGTGGTGCAACGTGACGTTGGTGGATAGAGAGAGACATGATGTCCCAGATGTGCTCAATTGGATTCAGGTCTGGGGAACGGGCGGGCCAGTCCATAGCATCAATGCCTTCGTCTCGCAGGAACTGCTGACACACTCCAGCAACATGAGGTCTAGCATTGTCTTGCATTAGGAGGAACCCAGGGCCAACCGCACCAGCATATGGTCTCACAAGGGGTCTGAGCAACTCATCTCGGTACCTAATGGCAGTCAGGCTACCTCAGAACGTTCTCCACGGCGTCTCAGGACTCTGTCACGTCTGTCACATGTGCTCAGTGTGAACCTGCTTTCATCTGTGAAGAGCACAGGGCGCCAGTGGCGAATTTGCCAATCTTGGTGTTCTCTGGCAAATGCCAAACGTCCTGCACGGTTTTGGGCTGTAAGCACAACCCCCACCTGTGGACATCGGGCCCTCATATCACCCTCATGGAGTCTGTTTCTGACCGTTTGAGCAGACACATGCACATTTGTGGCCTGCTGGAGGTCATTTTGCAGGGCTCTGGCAGTGCTCCTCCTGTTCCTCCTTGCACAAAAGCGGAGGTAGCGGTCCTGCTGCTGGGTTGTTGCCCTCCTACGGCCTCCTCCACGTCTCCTGATGTACTGGCCTGTCTCCTGGTAGCGCCTCCATGCTCTGGACACTACACTGACAGACACAGCAAACCTTCTTGCCACAGCTCGCATTGATGTGCCATCCTGGATAAGCTGCACTACCTGAGCCACTTGTGTGGGTTGTAGACTCCGTCTCATGCTACCACTAGAGTGAAAGCACCGCCAGCATTCAAAAGTGACCAAAACATCAGCCAGGAAGCATAGGAACTGAGAAGTGGTCTGTGGTCACGAACTGCAGAACCACTCCTTTATTGGGGGTGTCTTGCTAATTGCCTATAATTTCCACCTGTTGTCTATCCCATTTGCACAACAGCATGTGAAATTGATTGTCACTCAGTGTTGCTTCCTAAGTGGACAGTTTGATTTCACAGAAGTGCGATTGACTTGGAGTTACATTGTGTTGTTTAAGTGTTCCCTTTATTTTTTTGAGCAGTGTATTTTACACAATGGCAGAAATGGCTGACCTGAAAAAGTATAGCCACCTGAAGCAAAAAGAAGATAACCCCAACACTTGGTTTGATGAGGAGTGCAGAGCTGTACTAAAGACCTTGAGATCGGCCTCAAATAAAAAGCATAGAGATCCCAACAACACCAACCTACGGGAAGTCTACGACACAATGCAGAGGCAATACAAAACCCTCCTCAGAAGGAAAAAGCAAGAATATACCTCAACCAAACTTACACAGCTTCAATATACCCTCCAAGATAACTCCTTCTGTGAACTATGGAACCACCTGGGCACAGATGATGAGAAGAAAAACAACCTCCATATTCAAAACAGCAACATCTGGCTCCAGTATTTCAGAGACCTCTACAGAGACATCCCAAAAGAAGAACGTAAACCCAGACCAAGAACAAATGAGGTCAAAACTGAAGAGCATGGAAGAGATACTTAAAGATTTCCAAAACCCGCTAGACTCACCCATAACACTGCAGGAGATATCAGAGAGAATATCAACCATAAGAGGTAAGAAAGCCAGCGGCACAGATGGCATCCCACCCAAAATTATTAAGTACAGCCCACCAGAAATACAGACAGCCATAGGAAAACTGTACAACATTGTGCTGAGCGCTGGCTACTTCCCCCAAGCTTGGAACCAAGGTGTCATAACCCCAATAAACAAGTGCAGGGACAGGTATGACCCGGCCAACTACCGAGGGATATGTGTCAGCAGCAATCTGGGGAAACTATTTAACAGTATCCTGAACCGGAGAATCCTCGGCTTTCTCACCCAGCACAATGTGCTCAGTAAAAGCCAAGCAGGGTTCATGCCAAACCACCGCACCACAGGCCACGTCTACATCCTGCACCGCCTCATCCAGAGCCATGTTCACAACACAAAGCAGGGAAAGATATACGCTTGTTTTGTGGACTTCAAAAAGGCCTTTGACTCGGTGTGGCACCCAGGATTGCTCCTGAAGCTATTGGAGAGCGGAATAGGAGGTAAGACATACGTCATCAAAAGCTCCTACACCGAGAACCGATGCAGCGTGAAGGTAAATGGGAAAAGAACGGCTCACTTCCAGCAGAGCCGAGGAGTCAGACAGGGCTGCAGCCTCAGTCCAACATTCTGGAAGCGTCTCTTGAGTCTTCCTCAACACCAGGTCTCATCCTCCATGACACCGAGGTGAAATTTCTCCTGTATGCGGTTGATCTCCTACCATCACCAACTGAGAAATTCAGCACCACATGGGCCCTTCCCATTAATTTAAAAAAGACCAACACTATGGTATTCCAGAGAAGAAAACAAAGTCAGCCAGGCCCCCTACCTTCACTCTACACAACTGCCCTCTCACAGCCACTAACAGGTACACCTACCTGGGCCTGATAATTGACCAAACTGGGAGCTTCAAATTAGCCATTGAGGAGCTGAAAGACAAAGCATGCAAGACCTTCTACAACATCAGAAGACGACTGTACCACCTGAAAGCACCCGTGAGTGTCTGGCTTAAAATCTTTGACTCAGTCATTGCACCAATCCTCCTGTATGGCAGTGAAGTCTGGGGCCCTCACACATACCCCGACTGGTCAAGATGGGATTCCAGCCCAACAGAAATATTCCACCTGGAATTCTGTAAGCATCTCCTCCAGCTCCAAAGGAAGCACCTCTAACAGTGCCTGTCGAGGGGAGCTGGGCAGATTCCCTCTACACTTTACAATCCAGAAGAGGGCGCTATCATTCTGGGGCCATCTACATGGTAGTAGTGAAGGCTCCCATCACCATAAAGCCTTGCTACACCAAGGTATCCCAGGCAAGGCAAAGTCCCAAAATCAACTTGCCGAAACCCAGCCCGACCAGAAAATCACCCCACACCACTTCACAAAAGCCGGGATCAGGAACACAGTAAACAAGAGGAATACGTCATTGAATGGAGGAAGGAGGTGAGAGCATCCCAGAAGCTGACGGTGTACCAGAGCCTGCAGAGAGACTACAAACTAGCCCCATATCTGGAAAAACTAGGGAACCCCAGAGACTGGAAAATCCTGAGCCGCTACAGACTGAGCGCCCACAGCCTGACCATAGAATCCGGACGGCATCGACAGAGCTACATGCCTAGAGAAAGCAGACTGTGCCAGCAGTGCCACCTGGAGGCGGTGGAGGATGAGGCCCACTTCCTGATATACTGTCCCAAATACTCAGCAGTGAGGGACATCCACTTTAGGAGACTGTCTGATCTCTGCCCAGACTTCAGCTCCATGGAGGAGGAAGAGAAGCTGCCCATCCTGCTGGGAGAGGAAGAGAACACTGTAGACATAGCAGCACAATATATCAGAGCCTGCCACAGACTAAGAGGAGCCTGATATGCCATGGACTCCGATACCCTGACCCGGGGTGTATCCGCACCCCCCTAGTCATGATACGCCACGGACTCCTATACACCGACCCCGGGTGTGTCCCCATTTCTCAACCCTCTATTTCCCACATGCTTTGGCAATACTAATGTATAATTTTAGACCTGCCAATAAAGCTTTTTTGATTTGATATAGAAGGATGGATAGATAGATAGATAGATAGATAGATAGATAGATAGATAGATAGATAGATAGATAAATAAAAAGAAGGTAATTCCATGGCACTCCCAGAAATGTGGTTCAAAGCGATGTTTCAGTCCTCTTACTGGGACTTTTCTCAAGCAGTGATACAATACATTGGTGCTCAGTGCATATTTAAAGGCCAAGTAACATAATCGATCATAATGTGTAATTAACACAAATTAAGAAAGAAAACATGATTTTTCATCATATCAATTCATTAAATCAGGATTCAACATGATTGTCATACATTTAGTCTATCGTATTTTTCACATCTAGATTATATATACATAACTTAATCCTAATATTCCTTATATATAATTTAAGTGACATGATTAATAATCTTGCGTGAATGTAAATAAGCTGTATATACCCAGGTGCACATTAAAAACATCTGAATACAATTAACGATATACAAACTAACCAGCATGGTCCCCAGTATGTTCCCGGCGTTGTATATATCCTCATGCGCATGCACATGGGTATTGCGTACTTCTATATTAACTATGGGCCAGATATAATGTGTCGATCCACTCTGCATATAAAAAATGCGTATATATGAGTATATTAATATCGGGGACCATGGTTGAGTGTATAATTGTAAACATTCCCACATATTCAACTGCATACAGGACATGAGAACCGAGGGCTCTAACTGCTCCGTATCTGGATCCCAGACACAGAATGCAGTCATTGCACACCACAATCTCCTAATTTAGAAAATTAAAGAAAATATAATCACCCCAATCATATTGCAGGAGGGTACGGTAGGGAAATATTTGAGGCAATCATGATTTATGATATATAAAATACACCATATTCATGATATCCCATCTTTGCGTATAGCCCTGTAATTCATTGCAGATATATAGAAGAAAAAAGGTATGGGATCCAGCTTTCTTTATTTTATGCGGTAAAAAAAAAAATCCAACACTTAATGCACAGTAAATAGTCTACGCGTTTTGGACTATAAAATACCAGTCCTTACTTATGACAAACAATATACATACTTTCTGCTTACTATATACTGCTATCCCACCAATCCTAATTAATTGGGATGTCACATGACCTTCAAAGAATGAAAGTAATTAAAAACCAAAACAAAAAATTCCCAGACAAAAAATCCACTTTTTCTATGCCCCCTCCGTTTTTTTTGAAGATGCTCTTTTATGATGTGGAGTTGACACTGAGGATGCATGTGGGAGGAATCCAGACTAATGTCCGGAGCAGAATCTATTTCAGTAGAACTGAAGAAAACCTTTAATGATCCCTTCCTTTTGGAGCGTGTTTTTCTCCTTAAAAATGGAGCATGGAGTGTTAAATCTAGATGGCCAAGTATAAACGGTATCTGTCTTATAGTCTAGAAGATCTCTATTAAATGTATTCTGTTTCAGTTCAATCTTAAGTGGCAACATAATTATGTATGGATTGCGGCCATTATGTATGGATTGGTGGGATTGCAGTAAATAGTAAGCAGGAAGTATGTGTAATGTTTGTCATGAGTAAGGACTGGTATTTTATAGTCCGAAACGCGTAGACTATTTACTGCGCATTAAGTGTTGGATTTTTTAACCGCATGAAATAAAGGAACACCTGTTTTATGGAGCTGGATCCCATACCTTATTCTTCCGTTTCCTGATGGCTGTGTCCAAGTTGTAGCCGCGCTCCTGACAAGCGAAGCAGGCGAGAGCTGACATTTTGTTCTAATGTTGATTAAGATTGTAGATATATAGTATTATACAATCAACCACTAAATCCCCTAATCGAACAATAGTTCCAAAGTATATCACGTAGTATAATTGCAGAGAAAAAAAAGACACATGACGTCTGGATGACGTCAGAAGAGACTATATTCGGTGTTGCAGTTAGAGATATTCAAGTAATTCCTGTTCCAGTTACTGTATTGGGGGCAATGCTGGTTTCACAATGATAATATTCATTGCTTAGTCATTCTGCAGGAGAAAGAAAACAAAAAGGAAAAAAACATTTTTAGCAGCAAAGTATATACACACTAGATTCTGCATATTCGAATCACTGTCAGCATGAGAAGATCCAGGTTTTAAAGTCCACATTTAAATCATTTGGTTTTAATGTATTTAATTTTGTGATCCACTGAATTTCCCTCTTTTTTAGAAGTAATAGAATTGTCGCTTTGGTGATTAAAGAACACTACTTTTGAACCACATTTCTGGGAGTGCGGTGGAATTACCTTTATTTTATCTACGCTGGATGTTTGGATCCCGTTTTGGACAGTTGTGCCGCTTTCATTGCATTTTAGATAGATAGGTAGACCGAAAGATATGAGAGACAGAGAGATAAGATAGAGAGGCAGACGGAGATGAATTTGCCTCTCCTGATAATTGCTCCAGATTGTGTCTATTCTGTCCCGGCTCCATGCGGTGCAGTCTTGGCAGTAAATGGAGGCCGTGACACGTCCCCAGAACAGCAGCGAGGGGCTGAGATTTCATGCTCATTACGCACACTGGACCCCACTCTGGTGGTCCTTAATGTTCTATTCTTAGGGATGTAAATGAGAAACAACAAAACCCATGCAGCAGTTTACAGAGTGGGCCCATTGTGCCCCCGGCCTGCCCGCACTGGCACTAATTTGTCTCTAGTTAACGATTACACAATTCTGCTGGAGACATTCGGATTTGCCGCATTTCCTGTATTTTTCTCATACGCCATTTCTTGGATTATTAATGCCACCGGCTGCTCTGTTCTCAGTGATGTAACAGGGTGGGCGCACAGTCTATATACTAGGCCAGTCTGTCACTGGATGGTGATCTCTCCTGACATGTCTCCTTTAGTAACTCTACTAAGACTAAACCCTGTATTATACTGGCAGATTTTCTGCCAGATGATCACTAACGAGCGTTCATAGTTGATCATCTGGCAGTGTAATACTGCCGCCGCTCGTTCATTGGCCAATCTGAAAGATCATGATTTGCTGGCAGCAGATCGTGCCGTCTAATAACGATCTGCTGCCATCAAATATTTAGACAGCATGGGGACGAGCGATGGCATAACGATCTTGCTATCGAGAAGATCGCTGCATGGAATAGCAGCGGTCTCCTCCGCTAGTGAGCAGACGATTGCCGAATGAAACGTTTCCTTCCCGACAACTACCTGCAGAATTGGGCTGTGTAATACAGCCTTGAACTAGAAGTCTAAGAATGAATTGCCGTCAGTTTGCAATGAAGGTCCAGCTGAGTGTTTCCAGTAAAGGGTGTGTCCCTGCACAGTCTGACAATGGCAGCAATGGTTGGATAGTGTCAGACTGTGCTAAGACACAGCCTTGCCTGGTAACACCCAGCTGGACCTTCATTGCAAACTGCCAGCAATTAATTCTTAGTCTTCTAGAAGAAATAAAATATGAATGGCAAAACAGAGTCTCCAGAATTGATATTATGTGGGGACTGCAAATAGTTACTCTGAACATCTGCCCTTAAAGGGGTTGTCTGCAATATAGAAAACACACACCCTCAGTGCCCCTACATATGTTAAAAAAAATTTTTTAAAAAAATTATACTCACCACTTAAACCACTGCAGCTTCCAGTATTTCAATGCTGTAGGCAATCATCTGCCTCAGGGGTATATGGCATGTCTTGCTGCTGAGACCAGTGATTGGCTGCAGCAGTCATGTGCTGTATATGCCTACGTCACTGCTGCAGCCTGTAAACACAACACTGGAAACTGCAGGAGATTAATGGATGAGTATATGTTCTTCTATTATTCTAGCACTGGGGGGGTTAATATAGGTCGGACGACCCCTTTAAATCAAAAACATGCAGAAATCATATACATTATCCTACCTTACGATAAAGATAAAATAAATCCATGCACTGACACCTGGTAGTAAATTTGTCAGGTATGAACACAAAAAGAATGTTATTCATCTAAAGATTAAAATATAATCAAAGATAAAATGCAAAAAGGTATGGAAATAAATGAATACAAAGATCAAACATTGTTGTGGGCTTTCAAGTGGACTAAGTGGGGTCCGACGGATTTACATACATTGTGTGATCCTGAGCAAGTGCACAATGGTACAAGATCCATATACCTTATCAGTACATATTTGTATTTATTTTTAGGAAAGGACATAATTAAACTCTTACTGCAAGTTTGTATCTTTTGCATCGTTCATTTTAATCAAACAGAACATTTACAGGCATTTATTACAGAAATGTTACTTTTTAGCAGTAATATAAATAAACATTATTATAATTAACCCTGACAACTGGACAGATCTTGGTTTTAGTTGATTTTATTTAGGACTATTAACAAACTAACTGATTATGGGGGGTGGGGTTATAATTCAGCTTCATAACAATAAGAATACATTTTATTTATTTATATTCTATCACAATTTTTTAAAAATATGTTTTATTTCATACCTGATATAACATGTATTGTTTTGTAGATTACACTATTTTTATATATATTTTTACATTGTTATTATTCTTTGAATTATATTTAGATATCTTTCATATTTATTTGAATACTTTTTTTTAGATATCTTTTTTATTATATGTATTTGAAATATTTTTTAGATATATTATATTTTTAATTTGCATTATTATTAGATATCTTTTATATTATTATTATTTGTACTAGTTTTTGAACTATGTATCCTAGGCAACTTCACATTTAATATTTTTCCTACTCCCTTATTAAAATTCTCTCCTTGACATTTGCCCGTCAGATTTATTTCCTGCATTTTACACTCTGTATCATTCTTACAGGCTACAAAATTATTTGTATTATAAAAACATTTCTATTGCTATTTTGTGTCCCTAAATTGTCCCCCTTTCATTTGTTTGCCCTTCAGATTATTTTTCTGCCGAAGTAACTACGGTAAAATGCATCTTGTGTCTTCGTGAGTTGCAATAATCTGTACTTTGTATTCTGTGCATTAATCTGCAGTGTAATTAGGTTTGTACAATGATTTAATGGCAGGGGTAATGCTCAGCAGCTTCAGTTCAGTCCCGGGTGATGTAAACAACACAAGAAAAGTTTCTTCTTCTCTGCCAGGACTGAAAGTGTTTCTTGTAGAAAAAGAAGATGGATGGAGCTTTGTGAGATGCAACTTGGCAGCAGTTTGTTAAGCGTAAATCCTCCTTTGGAAGGTTTAGCTAATCTGAATAAATTCAATTTTAAAATCCTTCCTTGATCTAAGCTTGCCTAAGCTCCCATCCTGGCCTGAAGACCCTTGGGGTCACCCCCTCGATAACAAAAGCTCCTGGCCAAATCTGCTCTTGCTACCTCAGTGGAGCAAATATATAGGTTTAATGGAGGCAGCGGCTGGAGCGCTAAGGATACTTTCTACAAAATGAAGTTCACTTACCACCCAAGAGACAGAGATGTCATTCTTAGTTTTACCGGCCCATCGCCCATCTGGTGATGATTATAAGGACTATTGGAAGTTGCTGCCAGTCCACATTGATTTTCCTGTCCTGCAAATGAACTTGGCTGCATCATGAATGGCTGGAGGAGAACAAAATGCCCTAAGGGATGTTACTGGTTTCTTCAAGGCTTGTGGACCAGCGTGGCTGGGGGCCACAAACTGTGCAACTGCTCGTGGTCCTCATTTCCTTGGAACTAATCTTAAAGATGGGACCTCCAGGAGCAACCTAAATTAACTACTGACTCCCTTCTCTGCCCTAGACCACCATGGAATGTAAAGTCAACACCTTCTGCCTTAAATCACTAGGGAATTTACATTTAAGGAGGTTTTAAGTTAACAGATCTTAGCTACAAAACCCTTACCCAATGTATGGTGCTGTGGCCGGAGTGGACCTCCACCGATCTGGTATTAATAGCCTATTCTAAGAAGTGGGCATCAATATTATTCCCCATTTAAACCACCACACACACACGTTTCCATCTTCGCTTTCCAAGAGCTATAATCTTTTTGCTTTTCCATCAATGTACCTGTATGAGGGCTTATTTTGTTGCAGGACAAGTTTCATTTTTTAATGCACCATTTTGGGTCCATATAATCATTGGTTAAAGCCAGTGGTGTAGCCCAAGTCCCCTTTGTTTATGTCAGTAAAAAGGCGTATTGGTGATCACTAAGGGGTAGAGCACCCGTCAGCAGGAGCAACCCTATTAGACCTTGCATGATGCCTGGTATTGTGGATCCTGTTGAGTAAAACGATATCTCATTTATATTCCTGAGAAAAATAACTGTTGCTTAACAAGCAAGTCAGGTCTTCCACGGACTGAGGGGTGGCCCGAGCCCCACGGAGCTCCTCCACTCTGCACTTAGAGAAAGTACCCCATACCCTTGATTTACAGGGCCAGGCATCTCAATTTCACTTTGTGCCCAGGGCCCCATGTGAAATCTATGTAAACCCATACAGAAGAGGTTTGCATTTCTCATGGTGAGGGGCCTCATCACCTGTCACTGAAGTGGAAGCTCCTTGGCCCCAATGCAAATTCTGTAACAAGCCCTCACCTACCATGTGCTACTTCTTATGGTGCAGAGGGTCTTTTGGGCCCTTCCCATACTATGGCCCTGGAGTGACTGCCATCTCTGCATACCCTATGGCTACAGCTTGTCATGTGGAGTTAAGAAATGCTTTCCTTCTGGGAAAACCCAATTAGTTGTAGAAGACTCTGGAGTATAGACATGACCGGGAGAGGGTTGTCTCTATGCACATCTATACAGATTGGTAACTGAATGACCAGAAGGCTCAGCCCCATGAATACAACATGGCTGACTACACTAACTGTCCCAGTTTACAGTAGGGAGGGCAGCTCTGGAGCACAAAGTGCTGCTCTAAGAAATGAACTGCAGTGCCTCTGTATTATTCCTAGTGAACATCCTTAGGGCGGAGCATGACACAGGGACGGCCTCTATGGTGCTCTGTATCATGCTCCACCCGCTCCCGGTTTTCGGGAACTATCTAAGAATTTTTAATCGGATGGACAAAACTAGAAATAATTCCAGATTATCCTTATCTAGTTCTGGTCCAGAACGAGAGTGCTAGACTATAAGAATTTCTGATGGGATGCCAAGTAAATGGAAGTTTTCCTATTGAAGAAAATGTAGTCTTTTCCGAGTTGCTGCTGCACCATAATGGGCATTGTCAGCGCCATGCTCTTGGGGACGCCATCTGTGCACCCATGTTAGGAGGAGCAGGGCAGTAATACCCAATGAACCTGGCTTGAGTTTAGGGGATCAGATCTGGCATAATAGCATTCTTAAACAACAACATGTCAGGAGAGGTGACAGCTCCTCGACAAATCCAATGACTCAAAAATGTTCTCTTTCGTCTCCATCTGGCCCAGACCACCATGACAAATTCTGATAACTGCAGAATCTTTGGTCCCTTGCTGTTGTAGCCATCCTCAGCCTCTATAGCAACACACATAAATATAAACCTCAGAATACAGACCCCCAACACTAGAATAAACAGACAGAAGACCCCTTAAACTATTACAGACCCCCTAAATAAAGACCTCAGACTACAGACCCCCGAACTGCAGAATAAACAGAGACCGAAGACCCCCTAAATACAGACCCTAAACAGGTTCACACTTTAGATTGCCCCAATTATAGATCCAATGCAGACCTCAAATAAATTTAGACCCCAGAACCCCTATATATGAGACCACATCTTCAAAACAAATACAGAAGCCCCCAAACTAATACAGACCCATACGAGACCCCCCTAACACTTACACGGCAGCTCCTCCTCTACCACCTGCCAACTTAAACCAGTTTTCAGGCTTTGTCATCGATTAGAAAAACACAACCACATTCTTCCAGAAATAGCGCCACTCCTGTCCATGGTGGTGTCTGGTATTGCCGCTCAACTCGATTTAAGTGACGGAGATTCGTCTGCAATACCAGACCCAACCTGCTGACAGGTGTAGTGACGTTTTTGGAAGAAATCAGCCATGGTTTTTCTAATCCTATACAACTCCTTCACTACACCAACTGCTTTGATCTGACCGTCATTAGCAAAAACTGAATTACAATCATTAGATTGCAAGCTCATCTGCCACTGAAGTCTTGCACTAAATTCTTATGGCACTGGCTATCGAGCCGGTCTATAATCATGGCTTTGACCTGCCCTAGGCATAGCAGAGCCAAAGCAGCAACCTGCAGTCACAGCTCTGACATGGACCTTGACAAACTTCTGCACAGATGTCACAAACAAGATTCCCCCCCCCCCAAAAAAAAAAAAAATCGTAGCTGGCAGGCCGACAATTCTGCCGCATATGTGTATCCAGCGCCGGGCGTGCTGTATTGGGGATGAATTAGGAGCAGGGTCTAAATGACTTTGAGATTAGCTGGAACAGATGGAGAGGTCACAGTTGAACAACTTTACACAGGGACATAAAGGCAGCGCTGGAGTTGAGTTCATTGCCTCCGACAGATACTGTCAATCAAACGGGGACATTTTCAGTTAACCAGCAGCCCCTTGTTTGCAAAGAATACCCCCCTCCTCCTCGCCACATTGTGGAGCATTGACTGGAGTTTATCTGTTATATGTCAAGCAGAAACGATACTCATAGTTCGCCGAGCGCCCAGCGAAACAATCGCCGCAGAATTATTGTCCTTCTATAGATTAATATCGCAGGAACACTTAGGAAGAGAGGTGGGAGGTTTGGTGGGGGGCAGAGGCTTCTATACAAATGGCGCCATTCTCAAAAAGAAATCTGGCCCGACAGCTTCCCAGAAGTCATCAGGTCACCGGGCACATTCACGGAAGGCAAATTTTTGAAATGAGCTAATTTACACCATCAGAAGCCTAAGGAGATGTTATCTTCATTTGCGTCTAGTGTCGGCGTAAGGGGAGAGGGTTTTACAAATGGTTTCCCAGAATTTGACTTTAATGATGTGAACCCAGCAGTCCTGGGCCGGTCCCGAGACAGGCGAGACCTAAAGGGGTTAAAATTGAGAACTTTTTCCCCCCTAATTAGACGTTTAGGATGAGACATATTGAAAGGGTCTGATCAGTGGTGGCGAGGGATCTCTCCAGTCCTGAGGACGCACGACAGAAGGCAACACACATGCATGGCCGCTACTGACATATATAGGAGTTTAAAGGGCATGTTCCCCCAAGTAGTTCATGCTTGTGCTATTGTTTTGGGTTATCTTTATACATAGTCCTGTCATTTTTGGAAAAATGAGGGCAAAGTACGACTAAAAAACACCCAGTGTGAACATACCCATGGAAACTAAAGAGTCACAGTTGCAGCTTTGATTTTTTTGTTTTTGGATCAGCTCCTGGATTTTGCTAAGAAACCCGCACAAAAAAACTGCACCAAGCCCTGCATGTGTGAATCTATTCTTATGTTGTTATTTTTTTCCCCTGAAGGCAATTTTAAAGTTTTTTCATACAATCAGCAGGGTCCTGTTCCCGATGCCTATACAGCTGCCGACCCCTTAGATTATCCCTCCCGAAGACCTTCTACACATGCATGCTTGGGTCAGCAGAGTGTACATGTCTTGTATATGGGAAAGATGCTACCGGACTTCTTTAGCAGCGCCTTATCTTCTGCATGAACAAAGGATCGGGCTATTCAACCTCCAGCATGCCCGTGCTGCCTTCCCCTGACATTGAGCGAAAATTGGGACAACCTCATTAGATAGCTGGTTAGCCCTGCTGAAATTCGCAAGTATGGCCGACTATCCTGTAATGTGTATTACAGTATCGCATAGCATTGCCATTGGACTTCATGTGCACAGAGAAGTTTTTCCCAGAAAGGATGCTGTAACATACATGAGATGGTCGTATTTTTTGAAATGGAAACATGGTGAGAATTTTTAAGAGTTTTAAGTTGGCCCCAGACATTAACAGTATGTCGACCAAAAATGCCAATTTTGGTGGGACAGGCCAACCATCTCATATGTATGGGCTCCTCCTGACTCTCCATGATGGCAGATTTCATCTACTCGATCATTTTGTTCCCGGGAGAATCATTATTTATAATAATGTAGTGAACCATCAAAAGATTAATAAAAGAGTAAAAATAAAAAATAAAGAAAAATAAAGTTAAAATAAAGAAAAGAAAGGAAATTGTGACAGTACACAAAACGGGATATGTTTTTGGCTATTTTTAAGAAACTTCAGTAGATTTTTTGATCTAGAGTCAAAAGAAATAAATAAGAAAAGCTAAAATTTAAAAAACTTATTCCATCTAAAGTATAGTTACATAAGGTGCATTTTATAAGAAATTGATGATGATGGTGTCCTACTGATAAGATAAAAATATATTGATCTGGTCAGAGTTATTTTCCATGAATAGAATACCAGAATAACAGTGATGACCAACACACATTATACTGCTACATACTAACATTGGATTCTTATGGGCTTTCCAGACCAAATTATTATTATTTTTGTGTGAATACACCCTATACCCCTCAATGGGGGAGTTCTTTAACTCAACCCTGATATGTAGAATTCCTACCAATGCTTCCCCTATAGAGTCCAGGATGTCATGAATGGGATATTCTCTTAAATGAGCCCCTGGGTTGAAAGCCCCTCTTAAAGTCAGGATCTGGCCGCATATCAGCATCCTCAGATCTTTAGTGACGAAGATCTGACTTCACCTGCATGGATAAAAAAAAACAAAAGAAAACAAAAAAACTGAAAGGGCAAAAATTCCAGGGAGGCCGGTCCGGGCCCATCCCTCGCTGCGGCTGTCAATCTTCTCATCAGAACAGGCGAGCATTCAGCAGCTTCCTCTGCCTCGACTGCAAGCTGTTCACATCTCCGGAAAATCCAATGGGAGAGAGAAAAAAAAAAAGTTTATGGAGGCGAGTAGGAGTTTATTCAGCAAAGTCTGAGGCCTTTCACAGTCCCGAGTCAGGCCCTATAAGGGGGCAATGAAGCATAGGCTGGGAATTATCTCTGCTGGATGCCTACCTGTGACAGCCCCTCAAGAGCGCCTAAGAGCCGCATTCAATAAACTGGGAACAATGCCTTAAGGGAGTCTATCATTCTGTATGGTGTTATCTTTAGCACTGAATAAAACAGAACTCCTCTCTTTCTGCCCCATAGTCAGCACTATTTTAGGACCTAGTGGCACTTTTCAACCCTCTTTCAGCGCCTTTCAACAGGTTCACAAGGGCACGAAGAGCAGTATATAAAAAAAGCATAATAACCCCCGAGAAGAGAGCAGGAAAGAGCAGATGAAGTGAGCAGCCAAGCTTGAGCAACAGAATAGATGAAAGTTCAAGCAAAAAAAAAAAAAAAAGGACACAAAAACATCACAACCGCCGCTGCTGTCCTCCATACTGGGCGGCATTAAATCATCACAACCACTGCTGTGGTCCTCCATATTGGGCAGCAGAAATCATCACAACCACCGCTGCTGTCCTCCAAACTGCACGGCATAAATCACCACAACCACCGCTGCGGTCCTCCATACCGGACGGCATAAATCACCACAACCACTGCTGTGGTCCTCCATATTGGGCAGCAGAAATCATCACAACCGCGACTGCGGTCCTCCATACTGCGCGGCTTAAATCACCACAACCACCGCTGCGGTCCTCCATACCGGGCGGCATAAATCACCACAACCACTGCTGTGGTCCTCCATATTGGGCAGCAGAAATCATCACAACCGCGACTGCGGTCCTCCATACTGCGCGGCTTAAATCACCACAACCACCACTGCGGTCCTCCATACTGCGGGGCTTAAATCACCACAACCACCGCTGCGGTCCTCCATACCGGGCGGCAGAATTCATCACAACCGCGACTGGTGTCCTCCATAGCAGGAGGTAGAATAAAATCATAACCACTGCTGCGGTCCTCCATATTGGGCAGCAGAAATCATCACAACCGCGACTGGTGTCCTCCATACCGGGCGGCTGAAGTCATCGCGACTACCACTGCTGTCCTCCATACCAGGTGGCAAAAGTCATTACAACTACTGCTGGTGTCATTCATACCAGGGCAGCATAAAAAATATTAAAAAATAAATAAAATAAACACATTTTAAAAAGGGGGGGGGGGGAATGATAAAATGGAGAGAGTGGAATATAAAAGTTTATTTAAAGTACAAAAAAAATGCTAAAATTCTAAGAAAAAAAAATTCCACAAGTGTTAGAAAAAATTGATTTGAAGGGAATTTACCTCAACAATTAAAATTAGAATAGAATGAGTGTTAACCAGTTATAAGAGGACGACTCGAGAATTTTATAATCAATATGGCAGCAATTCCAGCTCCTACAGGCATTGCCATCTGCATCTTCTACCGTTGTGCATTCGGTAGACATGGCATCATACCCTTAGTGCTCAAGTGGTGACATGCGCTCCGTGGTGGACCTGTGATAAAGTTTCCCCATAATGATGATACCTCCAGATGATAACTTCCTAATTGTAAAAATCCAATCATCCATCTAATCTATATCTCCCTTACATATCTCTGCCTCGTACAAGTTAAATCTTTGTTTCATTAGACCAGATAATGTTGTTTCTAAAAGTCTGATAGTTCTTTAGGTGCTTTTTTGTCATTTTACTGAGATGAGGCTTCTTTCTGGCCACTCTGCCATAAGCCCAGATTAGTAGAGGCTGCAGTGATGGTTGACCTTCTACCATCTGCACACTGGATCTTTGGAGCTCCGCCAGAGTGACCATTGGGTTCTTAGTCACCTCTCTTACCAAGGCCCTTCTCCCCAAATTACTTAGTTTGGTGGGGCGGTCAACTCTACGAAGAATCCTGTTTGTTCCAAACTTCTTCCATTTTAGAATTCTGGAGACCACTGTGCTTTTGGGATCTTTCAGAGCAGCAGAAATGTTTTTCCCTCTTCTCCAGATCTGAGCCTCCGCACAATCCTGTCTCTGAGCTCTACAGGCAGTTCTTCAGTCCACATGACTTGGTGTTTGCTCTGATGCATTGTCAGCTGAGAGATCTTATACAGACAGGGCTGGGTCTTTCCAAATCATGTCCAATCCACTGAATTTACCATAGGTGACTCCAAACAAGGTGTAGAACATCTCAGAGATGATCCAGAGAAATGGGAGACCCCAGAGCTAAATGTCAAGTGTCACAGCAAAGGGGCTGAATACTTATGTCCAGGATACATTTTTGTTTTATACTTTTAATAAATTTTAAAAACTCTGTTTTCACTTTGTCACTATGAGAAGATTGAGGTGGGAGCTTAAAAATGTGAAAAACATGAATGTGTCTGAATACTTTCTCATATCTATCCATCACATCTACAGTATCTTGTGTATCTTCAGTAACAATAGTGTTATGTAAATCACAGAATATCAGGAATATCCACCACCCTGATTACAGACCACTTCTATAGAGACGCCCCTTGCTGTCATTGCAGACCCATTTAGTAACGAGTTAAATGGCAGCCCCTTCAGAATCCAGCCTGTGGGAAAGCGGAAGCCATGACTTATGTGAACATATGGTTTGTGAATTGAAGTTAAAATATCTGCAGCCTGTTGCATCTGGTGCCATTTTAGTTTGTCAGAGATACCACACAAGACTGTGACTAAAGGAGAAGAAATGGTGAAAAATACAGTTATTACACACTCAAGAGGCAGTTTTGCGGCTCATTAGCCAGTGGACTCCGTGACTAATTAGGTTTTGTCGCTCTTGCTCGGTCATTATGCCTTAATTTTTTGCACATTTATTCACCCGTCACTTGAGAAAAAATTAAGGTGAAGGAATAGTTTTCTTGGGGGCTGCCTGCTCTGAATAATCGGGGGCTGAAAAAAAAAAAAAAAAAAAAAGAAAAGAAACAGCCAAAATCAGCACAAAACAAAAACAACAACAAACAACCAATGACTAAAAAAGTGGAAACTTGATTAAATGATCATTTTGTAACAATGGAACAAAGAAGCAGCAGTGGATTAAAGAGGTTCTTCTCTCTAACTTTCCAAAGAACTTATTGACTAGTGGAAGACACAATTCACTGGAGAAGATCATTAACTTTGAAGTCACTCATCCAATGATAATGTCTGTTCCTTTGCTCTCTTTGTTGCAGATCTGGCCTTAGCAACCTCATCCCTGGAAAGAGAACTCAGAAAAGGGGAAATGCATAGTAAAAGAGGCCTCCGGTGCTCTACCAGCTCAGATGCTAGGTTCATTTTTGCAAAAACCAGAGAAAATTGTGGACATGGCGCAGAACCACAGCAGAAGCACAGTAGGTCTAGGGTCGGACCTAGGCTACTGAAAAGGCTCATAGTGTGAGGGGATGCACTGGTGTCAATCAGAAATCTGGCCTCTACAAAAGGCTGTAATTGGCGTTCGTCCCACTGAGCCAAGAGCCCAAGATGGGCTCCGAGCTCAATCCTTAACAAGTAAACAATTTATCAGGGTTAGATCCCCTACAGTCAGCTCCATCACATGCTTCATTCATGACCCCCTACAATACTTACTGCCTGCACCCCCACATATATGATTCCATGTTCATGTCACACTGTCAACAATTTACCCGATGGAAGGGAAAAAACAAAAATCTTATTAAAGGAGTTTAAACATTCGATGATAGACAAGATGAGTCAAGAAAACAGAAACTTTTAGAATTTCTGCTGATCCCATTAGAAATCATAACCAAGAGGCAAATTTTGAGATTTCAAGCAGAAATCAATTCAAAAATTGGGCAATTTTTTTAATTTAAAGTAACAGTGACATAAATTATGATTGCTTATCTGCAAATTATATATAAAGGAATGGTAATTTTTTAAGTATTTTTTTTACCCAATTTTTGCTAGAAATATCAAAAATGCTTGTTTTTGGTCAGGATATCCATGTAAATCTCAACTGTAAATGTAAATAAAAGTAAATTAAATGTGCGCAGGTTTATATGTGTGAGGACTATACTGCAACCTCTTAGCAATGACACTTACCGGTAGGTTTTTACCAACATTGATGCAGATCATGCACCTTCAAAACCCACATTTTTTTTATAAATTTTAACACTCCATTCTTTGATAGAGTAGGAATTTTTGATGTTTGATAACTTTTTGGAACTTGAATTAAAATTTTTCTAATTTGATACAATTCATAAAAGGGACTTTTCAGGTCTATGGTGTGTAAATGTATTCATAGATTACATCCTCTAGTTAATTTACCTTTTTTTTTATATTAACTTCTGTGTAATGAATAGTTTAAAAAAAAACAAACACATTTTGCAAATTGTGGACATGAATTTTAGCCTGGTGGGATGAGCTCTCCAGCTTTGTCCGTCGGTAGGATCTAGTCGATGTAGGTTAAACAAGGGCTTTTGTGCGAATATTCTCCACAGACGGAAAGAGGCTGAGGACGGGGGAGGTGGGAGGCGAGGGAGCTGCCCACTGCAGGAGTCTCCGTCTCATTGTCCCCCTCTTCAATTTGATACAATAGCAGCAATTTTATGCTAATCAGTGTACATGAAATGAACATTTTTTGCAAATTTTTTCTCTTTCTGTTGGTACAAGATAAATTAGCTGACAACAGCACACCATACATTTCACTCAAGTTGGTCCCAGCTGGTGGGATCCTTCACTTTACAGAAGGGGGGAAACAGCAAATTAGGTATAATTATTGAGAAAAGAAGACAGCAAGTTTGAGAGTCTGACACTGTGTTGGGATCTGATCTCTACTTATTTCATTGAGGTCCAGGGTTTATTTATATTAGATATATTATATATATATATATATCTCTCTATCTATCTATCTCCGGACTGGCTCATGTAGAAATCCAGGCTTAAAGTCAGGACAACAGTCTAATGACTAAAGAAAAATAAATTAGTTGAACTGAGTCATTAAAAAAAGGCAAATTTTAATTAAATTTTAAAAAAAATGTTTTACAATTTTAAATTTTGAGGAATGAAGATAAAAATGTTAAGGGCCAGCACAGGAAGCCCACAACAAATGCCTTCTAGCTCGTACTGACGGCGCTGACACATTTTGGAATTAAAAAATGTGACAATTTGTAGAAATACCTGCTACAAAATTATACAAACCGCTGACATGTTGAATGTCCTCTTGACACCCACATGTAACCTAAGGATTTTATATGGTACTGGGATCATCAATTACAGAATTATATTATATTCTTTGACCAGAATTACTCATTTTGCACTTGGAAACTCTTTAATCCAAAAGGACCTTCCTGAAATGGAAACGAAAAGCCCAAGACCAATATACAGCGCAGGTTTCTTCACACTACAGGGAACCTTGCTAGGTTTGTGTTCATGGACATACTGGAGATCCATAGACTGCTGTGGGCCCATAGTGTACCTCTCATACAGTCACATATTATAGCAGTATCATATAGTGACGTAATGTTACATAGGGACTGTGTGGCACCAGACAGGACCATCGCTTTATGTCCAACCGGAGAGATCACTAACAGCCATATCACAGATTATTACAGCCTAAATAATGTCCACTATATAGACCATTATAAGATACAATGTCTGTAAAATCACAATTAAAGTAGAATAAGGGGAGGACAGTTGCACCCACCACACTACTCTCTGACTATTATGGCTTCCTACACTTCCAGGTGAAGGGCCAGGTCTGCAAGTGCCACAGAGGTATAGCTTGGCTCAATGCAAAATCTGTACCAATCTACCATGTGCCATTTAGGATATTGGCATCTTATTTTTTTTGGCAAGAAGACTATTGGTCCTCGTGGGCTACCAAGCCTCGGGTGAAACCGCTACCTCTGAACCCTCAACAGTTACACCCCCGAGGAGCCGCTCCCCGTTGGTGGCTCTTTGGTATAGGGGCAGTGCAACCTTACTTTTTATACACTTTTGTCTGATGGTCATAAAATTCACACTATATTAACAGATATTATTCTGTAATGACAACAGAGTTCTCTTTCATGAAGCTCTACAAGAAGTTGTCAGAGCTCCATCCACTTATGCACAGCAATAAATTGATAATATAGAGTAGAACAATTTTCTATGATTTATATGAGAGCAAGCATCCACCAGAGCAGAGAATTTGGACAGAAAAGTCAGGATTTTATTATACTCCAAGCTCGATAACTTTTTGTAGATTTTAGGTAGTGGTAACCTTTATTATAATCTCATGATCAAATATGTTGTTTATTATTTCTATAATCCATAAAAAGTATTTATCATCATTTCTATATACCATATTACAATCATATATTCTATGGTCTATATAAAACATTTATTATACTCATGACCACAACAGGTATGCATTATCATATATATATATATATATATATATATATATATATATATATATATACATACATATACACACACACACACACACATATATATACGGTACTTATTATCATGGCTATATAAAAAGGTATGCACTGTAATCTCTTGACCATATAAGGAATATATTGTAATCCATGTATCTAATGCTCCATATAAAGTATCCACTTCTGTTTTGTTACATTTAAGTGATACAACTAATTAAACTGATACAAGTAATTAGATGTCATGGCTCCAGTAGCTGATGCTGGTCATAAGTACCTTCTGAGATAAACTTACAGCAGCCAATTAGCTAATTAATTTCTTAACAAATTGGTTGATGGGTGGAAGCAGAAGTCACAGAGCTGTCACCTGCATGGACATCAGGCTCTTGCTTTGCACTGAAATTAGCGTCCCCTTGTTAGAAGTTTTCGCCAGTTATGGCTCTCAATGTCTTGTGACTGTGCACTTTAAGGAACATCTGTCGCATGAAACCAGTCCATATTGTGGAGAGGTTCAAAGGATGCAGATAATTTGTAGTGTCAGCTTTATTAAGCACGAGGTAATGGAATTAAAGTGAGGGGCTATAACAGCAGACAATGGGGGGCTCATTAGGCAGTGATTTATCATGATGAAAAGGCCTGTTTACCCTTTGGTCTTCAGCTGCTTCTCTCTGTACACAAAGATCACTTACCTCTACTCGTCAGAGAATAATTTGTGAGTTGTTTAAAGGGCAGATAATAAAATATATGGCGACAGATCAATTGTTAAGATTGGCCTTTGCTGCCCTCATTATGAAGTGACCCTAGAGAAGACGCAGCCAGGAAGACAATTCCAAAAGTGTTATTTAATCCTTATAAGATATAGTAAGGAAAGTGCAACCTACTCACAGGTACATGGCAATGTTCATTTTAATTTCCCAGTCACTTATTGGGGTCTATGAGTTTGTATTATACTCCAGAGCTGCACTCACTATTCTGCTGGTGCAGTCACTGTGTACATACATTACTTCTCCTGTACTGATCCTGAGTTACAGCCTGCATTATACTCCAGAGCTGCACTCACTATTCTGCTGGTGGAGTCACTGTGTGCATACATTACTTCTCCTGTACTGATCCTGAGTTACATCCTGTATTATACTCCAGAGCTGCACTCAGTATTCTGCTGGTGCAGTCATTGTGTACATACATTACATTACTTATCCTGTACCGATCATGAGTTACATCCTGTATTATACTCCAGAGCTGCACTCACTATTCTGCTGGTGGAGTCACTGTGTACATACATTACTTATCCTGTACTGATCCTGAGTTACATCCTGTATTATATGCCGGTGGAGTCACTGTATACACACGTTACATTACTTATCCTATAGTGATCCTGAATTACATTCTGTATTATACTCCAGAGCTGCACTCACTATTCTGCTGGTGGAGTCACTGTGTACATACGTTACTTATCCTGTACTGATCCTAAGTTACATCCTGTATTATACTCCAGAGCTGAACTCACTATTGTGCTGGTGCAGTCATTGTGTACATACATTACTTATCCTGTACTAATCCCGAGTTACATCCTGTATTATACTCCAGAGCTGCACTCACTATTCTGCTGGTGCAGTGACTGTGTACATACATTACTTATCCTGTACTGATCCTGAGTTACATCCTGTATTATACTCCAGAGCTGCACTCACTATTCTGCTGGTGAAGTGACTGTGTACATACATTACTTATCCTGTACTGATCCTGAGTTATATCCTGTATTATTCTCCAGAGCTGCACTCACTATTCTGCTGGTGCAGTCACTGTGTACATACATTACTTATCCTGTACTGATCCTGAGTTACATCCTGTATTATACTCCAGAGCTGAACTCACTATTGTGCTGGTGCAGTCATTGTGTACATACATTACTTATCCTGTACTAATCCTGAGTTACATCCTGTATTATACTCCAGAGCTGCACTCACTATTCTGCTGGTGCAGTGACTGTGTACATACATTACTTATCCTGTACTGATCCTGAGTTACATCCTGTATTATACTCCAGAGCTGCACTCACTATTCTGCTGGTGCAGTGACTGTGTACATACATTACTTATCCTGTACTGATCCTGAGTTACATCCTGTATTATATGCCGGTGGAGTCACTGTATACACACGTTACATTACTTATCCTATAGTGATCCTGAATTACATTCTGTATTATACTCCAGAGCTGCACTCACTATTCTGCTGGTGGAGTCACTGTGTACATACGTTACTTATCCTGTACTGATCCTGTACTCCAGAGCTGAACTCACTATTGTGCTGGTGCAGTCATTGTGTACATACATTACTTATCCTGTACTAATCCAGAGTTACATCCTGTATTATACTCCAGAGCTGCACTCACTATTCTGCTGGTGCAGTGACTGTGTACATACATTACTTATCCTGTACTGATCCTGAGTTACATCCTGTATTATACTCCAGAGCTGAACTCACTATTGTGCTGGTGCAGTCATTGTGTACATACATTACTTATCCTGTACTAATCCTGAGTTACATCCTGTATTATACTCCAGAGCTGCACTCACTATTCTGCTGGTGCAGTGACTGTACATACATTACTTATCCTGTACTGATCCTGAGTTACATCCTGTATTATACTCCAGAGCTGAACTCACTATTGTGCTGGTGCAGTCATTGTGTACATACATTACTTATCCTGTACTAATCCTGAGTTACATCCTGTATTATACTCCAGAGCTGCACTCACTATTCTGCTGGTGCAGTGACTGTGTACATACATTACTTATCCTGTACTGATCCTGAGTTACATCCTGTATTATATGCCGGTGGAGTCACTGTATACACACGTTACATTACTTATCCTATAGTGATCCTGAGTTACATCCTGTATTATACTCCAGAGCTGCACTCACTATTCTGCTGGTGAAGTCACTGTGTACATACATTACTTATCCTGTACTGATCCTGAGTTACATCCTGTATTATACTCCGGAGCTGCACTCATTCTGCTGCTTGCAATTGGAAATAAGAGATTGTGAGCAGATAGCCAAACATCTTAGGGGTGACTTAATCCGAAGTCGCTTTTTTCAAAACTTCGGATTAATACTGTATAGAGATCTGTCTCCGTACAGCATTAGAATGTATAGGCTCCGATGAGCCGAAGTAGGTTATTCACGAAGTCGCACGTGACTTCATTAAATAACTTCAGTAGTTGATTTTTAAAATGGAAAACCACTTTAAAACTTGAAACTGAACTCGAAAACTTGGAACTCACTCAATCAATTCTGAACTTCATAAGAGTTCATGACAATGGGCTGCTAAACTGGAAAACCCCTTTAAGTGACATCATTACTCCTTCCATTAGGGTCCACACATAACATTTTTGGTTTTCATGAAAATTGTGGTAAAACAGCAATGTCATATGGACTAGCCCGAAGGGCTAATTGACACTACTGTATTACAGGGCCATATTAAAGTATGAATTGTCCTCAACTACCAAACGCAGTGTCCATCATCTCATCTGAGAAGCCATGTGGTCATCTTGGACGACAGGAGCTCAAAAATTGGTGGGTTTTGCAGCTGAAAAAGAGTTAAAACAGAGCAAATACAGATGAAATATGCACAGCTAATGGCAAAATATGGAATACATCTTCCACACTGGTTCCTCTTTCTTCTCATAAAGCCCACACCTCCCCCAAGTCTTTGTTTTTTCTCATAAGTTCGACATCTTCTCCACAGGTTCCTTGTTCTTTTCACGAAGTTCACGTTTTCTTTACTGGTTCTTTCATCTTCTCATGAAGTCCATATCTTCTTTTCCACCAGTTCCTTTTTTCTTCTCATAATGTCCATATCATGTTCACTACCAGTTCCTTGTTTTTTCCCCATTAAGTCCACATCTTCTCTACTAATGTCTTTTTTCTGATCACTAATCATTAACCAGTCCCTTACTTCCTCTCATGAAGTCCACAACATCTTCTCTACTGGTTCTTTTCCACCAACACATTTATTCTCATAAAGTCCACATCTTCTTCACAAGTTCCTTGTTTCTTCTCATGGAGTCCGCATCTCCACTACTTCCTTGTTTCTTCTCACTAACCATGAACCAGTTCCTTGTTTTTACTCAAAGTCTACAACTTCTTTTTTACTGGTTCTTGTATCTTCTGATGAAGCCTATATGGTTCTCCACCAGTTCCTTTTTCTTCTCAAAGTCCACATCTTCTCCATTGGTTCTTTTTTTCTGCTTACTTATTAACCAGTTCCTTGCATCTTCTCATGAAGTCCACAACTTCTTTATTGGCTCTTCTATGTTATCATGAAACAAATAACTTTCCTATCAGCTCTCGATTTCTTCTCACAAAGTCCACATCTTCTTCCCTGCTGGTTCTTCTATCTTATAGAGTCCACATCCTCTTTTCCACCACACGTTTGTGGTTTATTCCCATAATATATCCATCTTCACAGTTAAGAAATCTTTGTTTCTTCTCATGACATCCATGTCTTCTTCACCAGACGCTTGTTTCTTCTCATAAGGTCCTCCTTTTCTTCCCATGAAGTCAAAAACGTCTTCAGAAATGTCTCCTTGTTTCTTCTGATGAAGACCTCACTATGTCCTTAACTGTTCCACGAAAAATCTTCTGAAGAAAGCCCATTCCTCTGTCCAGTCCAGTGTTTCTTCTCAATAAGTCGATAGCCTTTCTCAAGAATTCCCTAAGTCTGTTTTCTATTCTAATAAAGTATGTTCTTTTCTTTTCAATGTTCATGACTTTTTCTGCAGAAGTCGACAGCTCAGAGAACTCAACTTTGAATCTGGAATGAGATTTTGGCCTCCTGCACACCAAAACACTATGGTCCTGATTCATCTAGACTGGCGTCTGCTGTGCCAGTCTTGATGGGACCTGTACTGTTGAAGAAGCCATGTAATTTATCACGAAGTGCAGGCCTCATCATAAATTACATGGCTTCTCTGGCAGTCCCTGCACCTAAGTATAATTGGCGAGGGCGGAGTAAAATTCCAATTGCAACTGGAAAAGTCACAAGTCTGGAGGGTTTGCCACTTTTCTAAGCCAAAAACAAGAGCAGAGGGAATAATGAATTTCCCCCTATGGGGAAAAAACTCATTATAATGTTTTACTATGGCTTCACGTGGAATCCAGAAGAAGAAAAGTGTGGTATGCTCCATCAAACATTTGGAGGTATTATTCCCTAGACACTGCTTGTAGTGGAGAATATGTCCTTAATAGGGTGCTGTACAAAGGCATATGGTGGTTCATGGAGTGCCTAGGACTCGGTCATACAGAACCACAGGTAGTCCATGTGCTGTCATACAGGCTCCATGTACACAGCTCTGATATATACTGAACTAAGTCTGAACTGTATAGACCTAAAATAGTGGCGGTCAATATCTGGATTATTATTTATTATTAAAGCGCCATTCGTTCCATAGCGCTGTACATTCATACATAATACAGACAATTCCACTAATTTATAAACAAAACGAGTTACAGACTTGTACAGAAGAAGAGAGGGCCCTGCCCGTGAGTGCATACAATCTACATGGTATGGGAGAAGGACACAGTAGGTGCGGGTGAAGCTGGTCATGGCGGTATAGAGGCAGCAGGGTCACTGGTTGTAGGCTTGTCTGAAGAGGTGGGTTTTCAGGTTTCTTTGAAGGATTTCACTGTAGATGAGAGTCTGATATGTTGGGGAAGAGAGTTCCAGAATATGGGGGATGTGCGGGAGAACTCTTGGAGGCAATTGTGGAAGAGGTGATAAGAGGAGAGGAGAGAAGCAGGTCTTGTGAGGATCGGAGAGTGCATGTGGGGGTGTATCGGGAAAGTAGCTCAGAGATGTAGGGAGGGGACAGGTTGTGGACGACCTTGTATGTATTTGTTATTACTTTGAAGTGAATTTGCTGGGCAATGGGGAGGCAGTGAAGGGATTGGCAGAGGGGAGAGGCAGGAGTAACAGGGTGGGAGGTGGATTAGTCGGGCAGCAGAGGATAGATTGGAGGGGTGTGAGAGTGCTAGATGGAAGGCCACAGAGGAGAGTGTTGCAGTAGTCTAGGCGGGAGATGATGAGGGCATGTACAAGCATTTTCGCAGATTCAAAGTTAAGAAAAGCGCGGATGCGGGAGAGGTTTTTGAGTTGGAGGCGGCAGGTGGTGGAAAGGGCTTGGATGTGCGGTCGGAAGGAAAGGGCAGAATCCAAGGTCACTCCAAGGCAGCGGACTTGGTTGACCGGGGAGAGTGTGCAGCCATTGATCGTGATAGATAGGTCTGTTGAGCAAGATGGGGAAAGATGATGAATTCTGTTTTATCCATGTTAAGTTTTAGAAAGCGAAAGGCGAAAAAGGATAGACATAGTGGTATTCTTGATAGTAAGGTGGTGATGTCTGGACCAAAGAGGTAGATTTGTGTGTAGTCAGCATAAGAGTGATACTGAAAGCCATGGGACTATGAGCTGTCCCAGGCCAAAAGTGTAGATAGAGAAGAGCAAGGGTCCTAGGACAAGGCCTTGCGGGACACCAACAGAGAGGGAATGAGACGAAGAGGTGGTGCAGGAGTGGGAGACACAAAATGTCCGTTCTGTGATGTATGATGTGATCCAGGAGAGGGCCAGGTCAGTGATGCCAAGAGATGAGAGAGTTTGCAACAGAAGGGAGTGGTCAACAGTGTCGAAGGCAGAGGACAGGTCAAGAAGAAGGAGGACAGAGTATTGTTTCTTGGTTTTGGCTGTTAGTAGGTCATTGACTTTGGTAAGGGCAGTCTCAGTCGAGTGGTGGGGTTGGAAGCCAGATTGTAGGCGGTCAAAGAGGGAGCAGGAGGAGAGGTGAGAGGACAGTTTAGAATGGACATGTTGTTCAAGTAGCTTTGAGGCATACAGAAGAAGTGATATGGGGCAATAACTGGACAAAGCAGATGGGTCAAGTGAAGGCTTTTTGAGGATGGGTGTAATGGTAGCATGTTTAAAAGCAGAGGGGAAGACACCAGAGGTTAGTGATAGGTTGAAGAGATGAGTTAGGGCTGGGATAAACACTGTGGTGAGGTTAGGGATGAGGTGGGATGGGATTGGGTCAAGTGCACAGGTGGTCAGACGAGATCTGGAGAGTAGACTGGATTCTAATAGAACATCTGGACATTCAAGTCTGTGGTGTCTGTCACCATCTCTCCACATCTATGGCTATATATATATATATATATATATATATATATATATATATATATACATATACATACACACACACACTGCTCAAAAAAATAAAGGGAACACAAAAATAACACATCCTAGATCTGAATTAATTAAATATTCTTCTGAAATACTTTGTTCTTTACATAGTTGAATGTGCTGACAACAAAATCACACAAAAAAAAAAAATGGAAATCAAATTTTTTAACCCATGGAGTTCTGGATTTGGAGTCACCCTCAAAATTAAAGTGGAAAAACACACTACAGGCTGATCCAACTTTGATGTAATGTCCTTAAAACAAGTCAAAATGAGGCTCAGTAGTGTGTGTGTGGCCTCCACGTGCCTGTATGACCTCCCTACAACGCCTGTGGATGCTCCTGATGAGGTGGCGGACGGTCTCCTGAGGGATCTCCTCCCAGACCTGGACTAAAGCATCTGCCAACTCCTGGACAGTCTGTGGTGCAACGTGAGGTTGGTGGATAGAGCGAGACGTGATGTCCCATATGTGCTCAATTGGATTCAGGTCTGGGGAACGGGCGGGCCAGTCCATAGCATCAATGCCTTCGTCTTGCAGGAACTGCTGACACATTCCAGCCACATGAGGTCTAGCATTGTCTTGCATTAGGAGGAACCCAGGGCCAACCGCACCAGCATATGGTCTCACAAGGGGTCTGAGGATCTCATCTCGGTAGCTAATGGCAGTCAGGCTACCTCTGGCGAGCACATGGAAGGCTGTGCGGCCCTCCAAAGAAATGGCACCCACACCATTACTGACCCAATGCCAAACCGGTCATGCTGGAGGATGTTGCAGGCAGCAGAACGTTCTCCACGGCGTCTCCAGACTCTGTCACGTCTGTCACATGTGCTCAGTGTGAACCTGCTTTCATCTGTGAAGAGCACAGGGCGCCAGTGGCGAATTTGCCAATCTTGGTGTTCTCTGGCAAATGCCAAACGTTCTGCACGGTGTTGGGCTGTAAGCACAACCCCCACCTGTGGACGTCGGGCCCTCATATCACCCTCATGGAGTCTGTTTCTGACCGTTTGAGCAGACACATGCACATTTGTGGCCTGCTGGAGGTCATTTTGCAGGGCCCTGGCAGTGCTCCTCCTGTTCCTCCTTGCACAAAGGCGGAGGTAGCGGTCCTGCTGCTGGGTTTTTGCCCTCCTACGGCCTCCTCCACGTCTCCTGATGTATTGGCCTGTCTCCTGGTAGCGCCTCCATGCTCTGGACACTACGCTGACAGACACAGCAAACCTTCTTGCCACAGCTTGCATTGATGTGCCATCCTGGATAAGCTGCACTACCTGAGCCACTTGTGTGGGTTGTAGACTCCGTCTCATGCTACCACTAGAGTGAAAGCACCGCCAGCATTCAAAAGTGACCAAAACATCAGCCAGGAAGCATAGAAACTGAGAAGTGGTCAGGTCACCACGTGCAGAACCACTCCTTTATTGGGGGTGTCTTTCTAATTGCCTATAATTTCCACCTGTTGTCTATCCCATTTGCACAACAGCATGTGAAATTGATTGTCACTCAGTGTTGCTTCCTAAGTGGACAGTTTGATTTCACAGAAGTGTGATTGACTTGGAGTTACATTGTGTTGTTTAAGTGTTCCCTTTATTTTTTTGAGCAGTGTAATATATATATATATATATATATATATATATATATATATATATATATACACACACATACATACATACATACATACATACATACATACACACACATATATACACACAGTGGAAAACTGATTTGATTTAGTTTGACCAGTTTAGGGCTGGTGCTTAACACTCTGACTTTCTCCTTGTAGGCTGCACCCAGGTAATGACAGTTCTTGTATTCAAAAGTAGTCAAGGAGTCCCACCTATGCTACATACATACACAGTGCCATCATTTCAAGGGCAATAAAGACCAAAAAGCAAAATAAATATTTTGTGGTTCTCATGTAAAATGCAAAAATGATGAAACTATGAAAATTTAGAAGACCTAGTGGTCATGAGTAGAACTGTACTATAAAATTAGTCTTTTCATTTATCACATTTTTTAACCTCCTCTTATATTTCCTCAACTTTCCTTTGCTGTTAATCCACCGAAACATCAACCAAATAATCTACAAACGGCAGATGCATTCAAAACTAGTAAATATTAGAGTTTTCAGTTCTAAAAATTTGCCAAAAATTACTAATACAATGTCCCAAAATTCTGATTAGAATTTTCATTGAGTATTTAAGTCCATACATTTCAGTAGATGACGCCTATAAAGCCACTTTGACGAAGCTTCCCGTTTATTGACAGACCCTATGTTCCTCCAGACCCACAAATAATAACTTGTCCCCCCCCCCCATATTGTCCTGTCTGTGGGAGCAGTCGTAGGTCCCTTGGAACAAAATGTTGAGTCTATGAGGAAGAATCGTCTCTCCTAAATATTTATGAAATGAAGCATCTGTAGTCATATTGAATAATCTCCCATGACGGGCGTTTGCACGGCCCTCATGCTCCATACATATTAAAATACACTTACTTTGAGGACACCCCCCCCCCTTCAGTCTGTTGATTAACAAAGAGACTTTGACAAAAGGAAATTCTTGCTGGTTTGTAAGGCGGTTGTGTTAAAGTCGGACTGTAGTGCCACAGTTCAGTGCTTCAATGTGGAACAGTTGGAGGGAGGAGATCGCTGGCTGGTTAGGAGCGAGGTTCTCTTATTCTGTGAAGGGTCTACTTTAGTCACACCACCTGCTCCCCTTTTTTAAGTTTTGATTTCCAAGCCTAACCAGTCAGGACAATGTGAACAGACGGGTGCTTGGCCTCAATACCTTGAACACACAGCACCAGACGGTGAAAAACGAGTTAAGAAAAGATAAATTGAGAGATCAATAAGGGCTGGGACCTGTTTAGCTGTTCAGGGCAATGACAGATCAGACAAGTAAAAAAGTCAAACAGCAGTGTCATACACCGAGCCGGGCAGGAGGGGGTCGGGGGCAAGGCGAACGTTGGCATTTAGAGTGGTGACTGTGGAGGGGTAATGAAAGTACAGAAGATGCCTTAAAGATCTGAGGTTGGATCTTAGATTTTCAAATGCAAAAATTTTGCTTTCAAAAGTTTTGGGGGGTTTTCAGTCTTCTCGGGGCGGGGGTGGTTCATTTGTGGTGGAGGTTTTCAATGAAGAATCATTTTTGAAAAGGGTTTTTATTTTCCTTTGGGGCTGAGAGCAGAAATCTGGTTTCGATGGAAGAGACAAGTAAAATGTCAAGAGCCGGATCCCTTCAAAATATTCAGGGCGTGCCAGGAAACGCAGGTCACCAATCACAGGCCCCAAGTTGCACCACGGGTGACATGGACCCCTCAAAACCACTGCTGAGCATGAAGGAGGTGTCAAAAAGCTGAAGATGGTATAGAAGGTCTTGTTGGAGTCACCATAAGAAATATCAGAGAAAATTCAACTGGAGGAGAAGACAGATCTGATCGAAAAGATGTAGATTAACAGAATCAGTGCAGGATAAGTAATGTATGTACACAGTGACTGCACCAGCAGAATAGTGAGTGCAGCTCTGGAGTATAATACAGGATGTAACTCAGGATCCGTACAGGATAAGTAATGTATGTACACAGTGACTGCACCAGCAGAATAGTGAGTGCAGCTCTGGAGTATAATACAGGATGTAACTCAGGATCAGTACAAAATAAGTAATGTATGTACACAGTGACTGCAGCAGCAGAATAGTGAGTGCAGCTCTGGGGTATAATACATAGTCAATGTCTTGCAGAAATCTTCTAGCAGCAAATGTCTTATTTTGAACCCCTGTCACACTGCTAATATAATATCCCCTTATGTGCCCCATTGGTGTCCCCAAAAATTAATATTCAGCATGTCCACATCCCTGTGAGAAACAGAGCAGATGTCACGCCCTGCCCTGTGGGTGTTCTGAGGAGATCTGTCAGAGTTGCTGCACGTGACTTGATCTGACAGTTTGTTTTGTTGTGGGTTTGAACAGAATCCCACCTCCTCCCAGGTGTTGTTCTTTAGGTAATTGGTGAGGCTATTTATTCCTTCCTCTCCCTATAGCCTTTGCGGGTTATAGTTCTGCCTTGTGTGAGCTCTGGAAGTTTGGTGGATCGTCTGCTCCAATACATCTCTAGATAAGTCCTTTTCCCTTTTTTCTTCTGTGTCTATTTTTACTAGGCCTCTAGGGTGACGCTAGCTCCTTCGGTTGTTGAAGGAGCTGGGTGTCTCTTTCCATCTCCCCTACAGCTGAGGGTTTGGTTCAGTGTGCTATAGTCTTAGGACGTGGGCATGTGCATATCTACCATCGAGATATGCACATGGACATAGCAGCTTAGGGAAAGTGTTTTAGGGATTGCTAGGTGGTGACCCCTTTGTTCCCTAGCATTTGGGGCCTAGTCAGTTGTTTTGTTTGCCTTGTCGTGTTCTGTTTCCTTCCCTTATCTTACCTATCGTGACAGCAGACCTCTCAGTGCAGATCTGCTCCAGTCAGTCTGTTGGCTTCATTTCAGCTGCCTGTGTCACATCACCAGTCGCAGGGAGATGATGGCTCCCTTATTCACCATCGTATCCGTGTCCACGCTCTGAGGACCCCCTGAACCTCAGAATGAAGGTACTGCAGCCACGTCACATTTTTTTCTCCGCTGTCAGGGAAGGGCAGAATGGACTTGTACCCTGTCGGCGGGTGGTCAGTGTCACTGTTCTGCAGGAGACATGCCAAAGAGACCCTTCATTCTGAAGGCTGGTGGGGGTCTGACCTCCAAGATCATAATGTTATGCCACATCTGTACAATAAGCCGATGGGAATACTCCTTTCCAAAAAGTCCCATAGATGGTTGGCCCCATTCTAACCACCCACCAGTGCAAACAGCTGCTGGGAGAAGCATCTCCGGAGGACAACATGGTTCACATGGTCACCCACTGGATGGGCAACATGCATCTGCCTTCAAATCACAAAATGGAGGAAGTTGCTGGACACACAGGGATCTCAGCAGGACCTTATGAAGAAAACAAGTTTAATCCTTTAACTGCACTACCCTCGGCCATCTTTGGTAAAGGTTATGGTATCCCTACATCACTGGCCCATTACCCTCGATGATGAGATCTTACTGGAGACGCTTGTGGTTCCTGAATGGTAAGTTAGATTTAAAAAGCCCCCCTCCTCATGTAAAGACCCCTCTCCCTAATCTACTAATGGATCCCATTGTCAGGAAGGGATGATACTACTGCATTAACCTTGTCAGGTAATCTAAATCCTGAGCCTTGCCTACAAAAAAAAAGACCCCAAGAATTTCCAACAAAATGATCTGCATGGTTAAACCAACACGAGGCACAAAACCCAGCAGCTTAACCACCGCTCTGACTCCAGGAGGCCAATGGTGGCTCCAGCTGCCTAAACAGAGCGGGTGGACTTCTTATATCTCCCACATAAAAAAAACTCCTGGAGACAATGGCAACTGAGCCCAACAAACTTTTACAAAGTATTCAGCCCCTTGTAAGTAGGCGGCAGGATGGTTTGATGCTGGGATTGTTAAATCCATGAGATAAAGCTCTTGTATGGGGCGCGGAGGTGTTTTTGGATACCAGTCCTCATTGGCATTCTCTTCCACTGTCGGCCTAAGATGATTATGTTCATCTCAAGTGGCACTTGAGACCGGCCTGAGTGTTACATTTCTGCCCAAATCTCCTGGTTTCTTTTCTTATGTAGCAGCATAGTCTTTGCGCGCCCAAAACACAGAGGTGCTAAGGGCTCGGACAGACAAAGCATGGACGCCAAACAAAAGCCGCGGAGCTGAGGAAACAAAATTAGGTCTGTCCTGTGCAAACACCAAACCAATGGATCCACCATTGCTCCACCTATCCAATTACTGGGCTCCAGCCCGGAGGATAGAGCCACAAGGGCTCACACAAATTCTAATACAAACTCTAATCCCCTTGCACACATGCAGGTCTTGCTTTGCCCCATGTAAGTTCATTTACTCAGCCACCCAAGCAGGCTGGGCGAATGGGCCTCGTTCAGGTCTCATCAGCTAATGAGGAGTATGCAAATGACGAGATTATGGGATTACGGCTTGTCTAACAGCATTCCTCTCACATGGACACATAGTAATACAGGTGTCTGTAAAGAGACACGTCGGTGGGAGGCTCGACTGTGATCTCACCCCATGCTCTACAAATTGAGCTTTTTGTTCAAGGCAACATCTGTCAATCCTCTGCCCAAACCCTTAGTAAAGATATAACTTTTTGAAAGTTTTTTTTTCTAGGCTTGGACGAAAACCACCATATGGAATGACTGCAAGCGGTGCTGCATACGGCGGTGGGGTAACTGCCCATTGGTTTTGATCAACTAAAAAAAATTAAGGTAAAAAACATGGTTGTATTCTTTCAGAACGAGAGCCACATCTGTTCATAGGTTGTGTCTGGCACTGCCTCTCCATTGGAATGAATAGTGCTGGGCTGCAATACAGCACACAACCTGTGGACAAGGGCTGTGCCATTTCTGGAAGAAGGCAGCCATATTTTTCCATTCCTTTATATTACTTACTTCATTTTATTAGCGTCTCCCACAGACAAAAAGAGGGCTCTGCTGCTTTGAGGAATACCTGGGGCTCGTTTCTGGCTCAGACATCAACTTAACCACCAATCTCATGGTCAGATTCTTATTCCAACTCACAGATATATTATGGTTAGTTTTCTAGACTCTCTTATCACCAACTAATATATACAGCAGTAGTCTTCAAACCCCCTCCAATACCCCTTATGTGATGGATAGTATTGCAGCCTCTAATTCTAGGAACTTGAGATACTGAGAAATATGATCGACTCAACATCTTAGACTCTCATTCCATCACCCTGATATACTGGGTACCATCTCAGACTCTCATTACACCACCTTGATATATTGGACACCATCTCAGACTCTTGTTCCACCACCTATATACAGTTGCAAGAAAAAGTATGTGAACCCTTTGGAATGATATGGATTTCTGCACAAATTGGTCATAAAATGTGATCTGATCTTCATCTAAGTCACAACAATAGACAATCACAGTCTGCTTAAACTAATAACACAAAGAATAAAATGTTACCATGTTTTTATTGAACACACCATGTAAACATTCACAGTGCAGGTGGAAAAAGTATGTGAACCCTTGGATTTAATAACTGGTTGAACCTCCTTTGGCAGCAATAACTTCCACCAAACGTTTCCTGTAGTTGCAGATCAGACGTGCACAACGGTCAGGAGTAATTCTTCACCATTCCTCTTTACAGAACGGTTTCAGTTCAGCAATATTCTTGGGATGTCTGGTGTAAATCACTTTCTTGAGGTCATGCCACAGCATCTCAATTGGGTTGAGGTCAGGACTCTGACTGGGCCACTCCAGAAGGCGTATTTTCTTCTGTTTAACCCATTCTGTGGTTGATTTACTTCTATGCTGTGGGTCGTTGTCCTGTTGCAGCACCCATCTTCTGTTGAGCTTCAGCTGGTGGACAGATGGCCTTAAGTTCTCCTGCAAATCTTTTTGATAAACTTGGGAATTAATTTTTCCTTCGATGATAGCAATCCGTCCAGGCCCTGACGCAGCAAAGCAGCCCCAAACCATGATGCCCCAACCACCATACTTCACAGTTGGGATGAGGTTTTGATGTTGGTGTGCTGTGCCTCTTTTTCTCCACACATAGTGTTGTGTGTTTCTTCCAAACAACTCAACTTTGGTTTCATCTGTCCACAGAATATTTTGCCAGTACTGCTGTGGAACATCCAGGGGCTCTTGTGCAAACTGTAAATGTGTAGCAATGTGTTTTTTTTTGGACAGCAGTGGCTTCCTCTGTGGTATCCTCCCATGAAATCCATTCTTGTTTAGTGTTTTAGGTATCGTAGATTCGCTAACAGGGATGTTAGCATATGCCAGAGACTTTTGTAAGTCTTTAGCTGACACTCTAGGATTCTTCTTCACCTCATTGAGCAGTCTGCGCTGTGCTCTTGAAGTCATCTTTACAGGACGGCCACTCCTAGGGAGAGTAGTAGCAGTGCTGAACTTTCTCCATTTATAGACAATTTGTCTTACCGTGGACTGATGAACAGCAAGACTTTTGGAGATACTTTTATAACCCTTTCCAGCTTTATGCAAGTCAGCAATTCTTAATCGTAGGTCTTCTGAGAGCTCTTTTGTGTGAGGCATAATTCACATCAGGTAATGCTTCTTGTGAAAAGCAAACCCAGAACTGGTGTGTATTTTTTAATAGGGAAGGGCAGCTTTAACTCACACCTCCAATCTCATCTCATTGATTGGACTCCAGTTGGCTGACACCTCACTCCAATTAGCTCTTGGAGATGTCATTAGTCTAGGGGTTCACATACTTTTTCCACCTGCACTGTGAATGTTTACATGGTGTGTTCAATAAAAACATGGTAACATTTAATTCTTTGTGTGTTATTAGTTTAAGCAGACTGTGATTGTCTATTGTTGTGACTTAGATGAAGATCAGATCACATTTTATGACCAATTTGTGCAGAAATACATATCATTCCTAAGGTTTCACATACTTTTTCTTGCAACTGTATATTGGGCACCATCCGTAGAATCTTATTCCATCACCTTGATATACTGGGCACCGCCTAAGGCTTTCATTCCACTACCTTGAGATACTGGATACCATCTCAGACTTTCATTCTACCACCTATATACACTGACGAGCAAAAGGGTAACAATGTTTTGAACTTTTGACTTTCAGGCTTTATATCTCACCATCCACTACAGCTTCGGACGTGAGACTCCCATCATTTTATAGACAATCATCTTGGCTATCTCATACATACATTGGACTTGCAGCTATTTAGCATATGATTAGTTCTGTAGATTCTTCTCATGTAACTGCATTGTTACTGTTCTGCTCCTGGTGGTGGAAGAATCTCTTTCTTCTTGTAGACTACAAATTACAACTTGTCCTCACATTCCCTAATAGCTCAGTGCGTTATTAGGTTGATTCCCAAGCGAAAGGACACTGGTTTGGATCCAGGAGCCGCCATGAATAAAAGAGAAACAGCCTCATCCCGTTCATCGATAGCGGCATCTCGTTCAAGGAAATTGCCAAACTGCATCATGTGAGCGCCATGACAGCTGGAAGAATACGAAATGAAGTCCGTCCATCCATTCCAAAGCCAAGAGGTGGACGTCCAGGCAAAACATCGGAGTCCACAAGTCGGCTCATCACAAGGTCTATCAGTTCTTGTGCGACAAACACGGCAGTGGAGGCGGCTCGTGTGCTTCGTTATAGTGAGATCACAGACGTCCATGCAAGCACCGTGTGACGTGCATTACACAAGCCTGGAATGGTGGCCCGAAAAAAGGTGAAGAAGCCTCGACTTCAATACTATCATAAGAAGCGTTGGCTCGAGTTTGCAAAAAAGTACGAAGAGTGGACAGTAGAAGATTGGAAACAGGTGATTTGGAGGAATGAGATGAAAGTCAAGAGACTGGGCTCTGATGGGTGCAAATGGGTCTGTAGGGGAAAAGGGGCTAACGGATTGAGAAACTGAAGGAACTTCAAGTTCGGTGGAGGAAGCCTGATGATATGGGGTTGTTTCACAGCCAAAGGCGTTGGATATTTCACTAGGATCGATGGTAGTCTCAATGCTGAGCTATATGTGAGTATACTACAAGACAAATTACTTCCTACACTCGAGTACTATGGGTATGAAAAGGACGACATAGTGTTCCAGCAGGACAACGACCCAAAGCACATGTTAAGATTGGCAAAGAAATGGTTTAATGACAATGAAGTAGATTGGTCCCCAGACCTCAACCCAATCCAACACTTGTGGGTAGAGTTGAAGAAAAAGCTGTATTCGTACCCAAGTGAGTCGACCAGTATGCACCAACATTGGGAACGAGCAGAAGAGACCTGGGAAAAGATTTCGGTCGAGACATGCTTGAATCTGATGGAGAGCGTGCCCAGAAGGATTCAGACAGTGCTGAAAGGTGGATTTACAAAATAATAAAAATTACAATTTAGAATTTAAGGAGTAAAACAGTAACAATGCAGTTACATAAGAAGAATCTGCAGAACTAATCATATGCCAAATAGTTGCAATTCCAATTTATGTATGAAATAGCCGAGATGATCGTCTATAAAATGATGGGAGTCTCCCGTCCGAAGATGTAGTGGATGGTGAGATATGGAGCCTAAAAGTCAGAAGTTCAAAACATTGTTACCCTTTTGCTCGTCAGTGTATATTGGGCAGGTTCGCAGACTCTTATTCCACCACCTTGATATACTGGGTACCGTCTTAGGCTTTCATTTTACCACCTATATATACTGGGCACCATCTTAGACTCTCAATCTACCACCTTGATATATTGGGTACTATCTTAGGTTCCCGTTCCTGCACCCTGAGAGATTGGGTGCTGTGTTATTTTATGGTCCTGGAGTATTGTAAAGTTTTTGAAGTTTATTACTATCAAGCAAATGTAACACTTTATAACCAAAGCTTGCTATATAATGATACTATATTAATACTTTATGTTAGCTATTAATGCCTAACCCTCCCCCGGCCATCCTCTTGAATCCGTTTAGACCACATTGGTCCTGCTGGCATCCCAAGAGGAAGACATCTCCTGTCTGTGAAAATGTGTCTCCTTCACATTCACATGAGAAATGAGTCTGCCCTTAATTGTGAGGGCTCTTTAAGACGCCGGGTGTGCGGAGCATTAGCCCTTTTTGTTTAGTGGGAATCAATAGGAGATTTATATCAAACTTATTAGCCGCTCCCTCCACATCAGGGACTCATAAACTTATGTATTCCTTAATTTTTTAAGAGGATTACCCCGGCCAGCTGACCCGCAGCGCTGCGATGCTGATGGAGTCCTATTCAATAGTAATAAGTATTAGGGGAATCTAAATATGAAGAGACACTTGCAATGCAAGAATATTGTTAATGAATCAAATCCTCTGCACCGGATCAGCTGTGCCTGGCAAATCTCACCAGAGGGGTCCCAGTGCCAGGTAGCCGCGCCCGGTGGACGCCATCAGTGGGTTTGCGCCCAGAGCACAATGAGAGACAGACTGCAGTGTCAGGCTTCATTAATGATAATCATTAGAATCCCAATTTGAAAACAGTGGGCGCTTCGTAACCTTTTATCCAGTCCCTTTTTGGGGAGGGGGCTCTTCTTTTGTGAAGGTCGGTTCAGCTGCTGAGTGTAAAATTCTGTCAGGGCGCCAGAGAGGACGGGCTGGGGTCAGATGATGGCTGTCACATATGCTGCCATAAGTCCGCAGCCCAGGGGATGGGTAAATGGTGCAGACGGCCTTTCAATACTGTCATATGCAGCTGCTTATGAGTTTATTCCACTTGTTAACGCTGATCTCTGATAGGTTGTTTGTTGTACTATGCTGGACTTTTCAGAGGATCTATAACTCATGTTTGGATCAGTACGATACAGTCCGCTGCCTGAGAGCATAGAGGATAATGAATATAGACAAATAACGGTGGTGTAATGATTAAACACTTCACCAGACGTATAGTATCTGTCTATCTAAAAAAGCCAAAAGAGTGCAAGAATAGAGCGCCACTCCCTGTACTTCCCAAAAAGAATAGATATAATTAACTTTTGTTTAATGAAAGTTGCTAGGAGACGAGAGGTTAATATATTTCTATCCTTGGATAGGTGAGGAGATAGGTGCACAGCACTCAGATGATAGGTACAATAGATAAAAAAACATTAGATAAGAATATAAAATAAATTGAACAAAAGTCGACACTATCAATAGGACTGAGATAAAATGTGACGATATCACTTAATGATGTATAGTATATTCCAGATCAATAGAATAAAAATCCAATAATCTTCGCTGGGGGGTTGTCTGCAGGATAAACTCCATACACCTGAGACTTTGATCCCCCCTGGCCAGGATCACACGTAGTATAATGAAGATGGCAGCACACTTCTCACCGGCTTCTGATCAATCCTTTTATTCAGAACAATTTGTGGCTCAATGCGTTTCGGGGGTTTTGGATATTACACCTTCATCAGGAGCAATGTGTACATACAATGAGTATAAAACAAACATAAAGGACTTACATATTTATAGTAAATTTATTAGGTTCATTTAAAAAAAACGGCGGGTATGGACGCCGATACCGGAACAGACGTTACCGGAAATGACATTTGATGACCCATGTGGAAGGCATCTTCCCATCTGATTCGATGCGTTCCACTCTGAAGCGCAGATATTCAGACCGGAAGTGACGTCTGAGTTTGTAGAATGCGCATCCTCCCTCCAGTTTCTTGCGTTCCACCCTAGAAGTCATCAGCTACAAATATATGGGGAGGTGGCTTAAGGGGTCTCTATGTAGGATACATCTAATCTTCAATCCATGCATTTTTATGGGTGAATTTCCAGTATGGCTTCTAGTAGCAGTAGATTAGGTTTGGAACATAATGAAGTTCTCCCTATTTAATGTCTGAAATCTACTTTTTTTCTATTGCCGGTAATGAAAAAGATCAACGAAAATATTATAACTATATAGTTTCATAAAAAAAAATAATAATAATTATATAGAGAGAGAAATGTATCGAATGGTATACAATAAAAACGTCAATTTCCACATGTTTGTCAACTATCAGTTAGTCAATTGATCAATTGGTAATGTGACTTCTTAATTTGTATCCATAAATAAATTCAAAATCAATAAATCACTGGATCAGTTCATCAGTTAAATACTAGTTTATATCTATAGACGAATAAATCAATAGATAGATTAATCACTAAGAAGCAAGCTGGAGAAATGAATCGATGGGTCAATTTGATCAATAAATCTTAAAAAATGATGGATAATAAATATTAATATATTATTAATTATTATTAAAGTGCCATTCATTCCATAGCGCTGTACATATGATAAGCGGTGCACATATATAATACAGACAACTGCACTAAGCATGAACAAGACGAGTTACAGAAGGAGAGAGGGCCCTGCCCGCGAGGCTTACAATCTACATGGTATGGGAGAAGGACACAGTAGGTGCGGGTGAAGCTGGTCATGGCGGTATAGAGGCAGCAGGGTCACTGGTTGGAGGCTTGTCTGAAGAGGTGGTTTTCAGGTTTCTTTTGAAGGATTCCACTGTCGGTGAGAGTCTGATATGTTGGGGCAGCGAGTTCCAGAGTATGGGGGATGTGCGGGAGAAATCCTGGAGGAGATTGTGGAGAGGTGATAAGAGGAGAGGAGAGAAGGAGGTCTTGTGAGGATCGGAGATTGCGTGTGGGGGTGTATCGGGAAAGTAGCTCAGAGATGTAGGGAGGGGACAGGTTGTGGGCGGCCTTGTATGTATTTGTTAGCACTTTGAAGTGAATTTGCTGGGCAATGGGGAGCCAGTGAAGAGATTGGCAGAGGGGAGAGGCAGAGGAGTAATAGGGTGAGAGGTGGATTAGTCGGGCAGCAGAGTTGAGGATAGATTAGAGGGGTGCGAGAGTGCTAGATGGAAGGTCACAGAGGAGAGTGTTGCAGTAGTCTAGGCGGGAGATGATGAGGGCATGTACAAGCATTTTCTCAGATTCAGAGTTGAGGAAACTGCGGATGCGGGAGAGGTTTTTGAGTTGGAGGCGGCAGGTGGTGGAAAGGGCTTAGATGTGCGGGCGGAAGGAAAGGGCAGAATCCAAGGTCACTCCAAGGCAGCGGACTTGGTTGACTGGGGAGAGTGTGCAGCCATTGATCGTGATAGATAGGTCTGTTGGGGGGGTTGAGCAAGATGAGGGAAAGATGATGAATTCTGTTTTATCCATGTTAAGTTTTAGAAAGCAAGAGGAGAAGGATGATATAGAAGATAGACATTGTGGGATTCTGGATAGTAAAGTGGTGATGTCTGGACCAGAGAGGTCGTCAGCATAGGAGTGATACTGAAAACCATGGGACTCTATGAGATGTCCCAAGCCGAAAGTGTAGATAGAGAAGAGCAGGGGTCCTAGGACAGAGCCTTGAGGGACATCAACAGAGAGGGAATGAGACGAGGAGGTGGTGCGAGAGTGGGAGACGCTAAACGTCCGGTCTGTGAGGTGATATGTGATCCAGGAGAGGTCCAGGTCAGTGATGCCAAGAGATGAGAGAGTCAGAGGACAGGTCAAGGAGAAGGAGGACAGAGTAATGGAGAAGGCTGAGGACAGGTCAAGGAGACGGAGGACAGAGTAATGGAGAAGGGAGAGGACAGGTCAAGGAGACGGAGGACAGAGTAATGGAGAAGGGAGAGGACAGGTCGAGGAGAAGGAGGACAGAGTAATATTTTTTGGTTTTGGCTGTTAGTAGGTCATTGGTGACTTTGGTGAGGGCAGTCTCAGTCGAGTGGTGGGGTCGGAAGCCAGATTGTAGCCGGTTATAGAGGGAGCAGGAGGAGAGGTGAGAGGAAAGTTTAGAATGGACATGTTGGTCAAGTAGCTTTGAGGCATACAGAAGAAGTGATATGGGGCGATAACTGGACAAAGCAGATGGGTCAAGTGAAGGCTTTTTGAGGATGGGTGTAATGGTAGCATGTTTAAAAGCAGAGGGGAAGACACCAGAGGTTAGTGATAGGTTGAAGAGATGAGTTAGGGCTGGGATAAACACAGTGGTGAGGTTAGGGATGAGGTGGGATGGGATTGGGTCAAGTGGTGGTGAGATGTGATCTGGAGAGTAGAGTGGAGAGTTTTTCTTCTGTAACGGTGGAGAAGCGGGTTTTGGGAGAAGAGGACTGAGCAGTTGTGTAGAGGGTCCGTGGGGACTGTGCGCTGAAGCTTTCTCTGATGTTGACCATCTTTTGTTTGAGATTATATATAGTAAAACAAAACATGCAATGCAACAGCTCTCTGCAAACCAAATAAAGTACAAAAATGCATAATAATTGCTAGTGCTATACTTATAAATTAGAGATGGTTAGCAAATCATTTTGTACAAAATTGGATATAATGGAGGCCATTTTGGCACCATAGATGACAGAAATTAAAGCAGGCCCAGCATGCATGTGGAACCTACACTCCCCAAATTGTATGGTAGCCGTCATGGCACATAACAGGTAGAATTTAGTGTTAGGAACCCGTCTTACAGAGATCGCCTTGACGTGCGGCAGACGGGCTCAAATAATTTTGTACAAAATGATTTGCCAAGTATAGCACTAGCAATTATTATGCATTTTTGTACTTTATTTGGTTTGCAGAGAGCTGTTGCATTGCACGTTTTGTTTTACAGTGTTGTTTTCAGCCATAGCAACTTGCCCCTGCGCATTGGGATGTGCTGACTGACCGCCTTTTTCTTTGCAATATAACTTTAGGTGAAAAAAAAAAATTCTAGCCTAAAATAACTTATTGATTGGATGAATTAAAAATAAAATAAATCACTACAACTGTAAAATATTAAAGGGTTTCCGTCACCTGAAAAATGGGTATTCAGCTGGCTGACATTAGCGATGTGCTAAGGTCAGCTGAACATAACTCTATTAGTGCCATCTCACTGCCTAAAGCCTTTATTAAGAAAAACGAACTTTTATAATATGCTAATTAGCCCCTAGGAGCGGAGGGAGGGGGGGGGGTGTTGAACCTGCTCCTAGAGGCTCTGTTTGCCCATCTCTTTTCAAGCCCTTCTTCTCCTGATTGACAGGGCCAGGCAGCGCTGCTCTCCTTCTGCCGGCCGCCGTGTCTACAGTGCAAATCTCGCGCCGTTCAGTATTCGGCGGAGGCGCAGTGAAGAAGCCGGCAGCCGCCGAGTGTTCTTTCCTAACTGCGCCTGCGCCGAATACTGAACGGCGCGAGATTTGCACTGTAGACACGGCGGCCGGCAGAAGGAGAGCAGCGCTGCCTGGCCCTGTCAATCAGGAGAAGAAGGGCGTGAAAAGAGGTGGGCAAACAGAGCCTCTAGGAGCAGGTGCAACGTCCCCCACCCCCATGCTCCTAGAGGCTAATTAGCATATTATAAAAGTTGTTTTTTAAATAAAGGCTTTTTTTCAAGCTGGTATAAGTTTCCTGAGACTGGAGAAAATGGTTGGCACGGCAGAACATTAGAATAGCTTTATATGCAGATAGAGTGCTCCAATATATTTGCGCTTGTAAATTTTCGGCAATAGTAAAGGGTAGGCAACTTTTCTATTGGTTGCTAGGGATGTTGCTAAGCTGTGACAAAGCCTTCTCATTGGCCCACAAGCTAGAAGAAGGGAGGGGTGATCACCTGATGTGTACTGTGTTAAAAAAAAAACTAACGAATATTCGATTTTACGAATATACAGCGCTATATTATAAATTTTCGCGATTAAAATTCGCTATTCGCGCTCAACACTAGTGATAATGTCACAACATTTACACCTCCTTGCACCACACTTAAAGGAACCTATTCTGCTCTGACTTTGTTTCTTCAAGAGGGACATCTGACTATTGAGATCTTTTTTTAATTTAGGACAGGAGGGGGCGCTAACATGTTTTTAAGTGTTTGAGCTTTCCGGAAAAGTTAAATTTGGGAATTTCGGAATGTTTTTTTCCTATAATGGGGTCTTTCTGTAGGACTGTCCAATGTTTCGTTAGAATTTTGCTTATTTCCATGTGTTCTATATTACAACGTGTAATAAGGCTAAATTGTGACTGTTTCGAGTTGTCCCGTTTGCTTCTTTTGCTTTTCAAACTATCTTTCTGGTTTTCTGTGAGGATTCTTTCACTAGACTCAATCAATTTCGTGGGCTAACTTTGGTCCGTGAATCTCTTCCTGAGTTTATCTATCTGGTCCTTCATAATTCTGTCGTCTGAGCAATTTCTTCTAATCCTCCTCATCTGACTGTAGGGGATATGGTTTTTCCACCTATGGTGGTGACAGCTTCTAAAATCGAGATAACTGTTAGTATCAACATTTTTAAAATGTGTTTTTGTGTAGATCTAAAAAAAAAAAAAGGCTTCTCTGGGATGATGTTACAGAGTAAGGCCTCCTTCACACGGGCGAGTTTTCCCCGTGGGGGCAATGCGTGAGGTGAACGCTTTGCACGCGCACTGAATCCGGACCCATTCATTTGTATGGGGCTGTGCAGATGAGCAGTGATTTTCACGCATCACTTGTGCGTTGCGTGAAAATCGCAGCATGCTCTATATTGTGCGTTTTTCATGCAACGCAGGCCCCATAGAAGTGAATGGGGCTGCGTGAAAAAATCGCAAGCAAGTGCGGATGCGGTGCGATTTTCACACTAGGTGATGATCGAGATGGCGACCCGATCTTTATTATATTCCCTTATACCATGGTTATAAGGGAAAATAATAGCATTCTTAATACAGAATGCTTAGTAAATAAGGGATAGAGCGGTTAAAAAAATAAAAAATATATTTTTTTTAAAAAATTAACCCCTTAAGGACTCAGCCCTATTTCACCTTAAGGACCAGGCCATTTTTTGCAAATCTGACCAGTGTCACTTTAAGTGCTGATAACTTTAAAACGCTTTGACTTATCCAGGCCATTCTGAGGTTGTTTTTTCGTCACATATTGTACTTCATGAAATTAATTTTTATTTATATAAAAAATAAAAATAATTTACCTAAATTTTTTTTAAAAATTGCAAATTTCCAAGTTTCAATTTCTCTACTTCTATAATACATAGTAATACCTCCAAAAATAGTTATTACTTTACATTCCCCATATGTCTACTTCATGTTTGGATCATTTTGGGAATGATATTTTATTTTTTGGGGATGTTACAAGGCTTAGAAGTTTAGAAGCAAATCTTGAAATTTTTAGAAACCCAATATTTAGGGACCAGTTCAGGTCTGAAGTCACTTTGCGAGGCTTACATAATAGAAACCACCCAAAAATGACCCCATTCTATAAACTACACCCCTCAAGGTATTCAAAACTGATTTTAAAAACTTTGTTAACCCTTTAGGTGCTCCACAAGAATTAATGGAATATAGAGATACAATTTCAAAATTTCACTTTTTTGGCAGATTTTCCATTTTAATAATTTCTTTCCAGTTACAAAGCAAGGGTTAACAGCCAAACCAAACTCATTATTTATGGCCCTTATTCTGTAGTTTACAGAAACACCCCATATGTGGTCGTAAACTGCTGTACGGGCACATGGCAGGGCCCAGAAGGAAAGGAATGCCATACGGTTTTTCGAAGGCAGGTTTTGCTGGACTGGTTTTTTTGACACCATGTCCCATTTGAAGCCCCCTGATGCAACCCTAGAGTAGAAACTCCAAAAAAGTGGCCCCATTTTAGAAACTACGGGATAGGGTGGCAGTATTGTTGGTACTAGTTTAGGGTACATATGATTTTTGGTTGCTCTATATTACACTTTTTGTGAGGCAAGATAACAAGAAATAGCTGTTTTGGCACTGTTTTTATTTATTGTTATTTACAACATTCATCTGACAGGTTAGATCATCTGATATTTTTATAGACCAGGTTGTCACGGATGCGGCGATACCTAATATGTATACTTTTTTTTAATTTATGTATGTAAGTTTTACACAATAATATAATTTTTGAAACAAAAAAAAAAAACATGTTTTAGTGTCTCCATAGTTTTTTTAGTTTTTGGGCGATTATCTTAGGTAGGGTCTCATTTTATGCGGGATGAGATGACTGTTTGGCACTATTTTGGAGTGCATATGACTTTTTGCTTGCTATTACACTTTTTGTGATGTAAGGTGACAAAAAATTGCTTATTTAGCACAGTTTTTATTTTTTATTTTTTACGGTGTTCATCTGAGGGGTTAGGTCATGTGATAGGTTTATAGAGCCGGTCGATACGGACGCGGCAATACCCAATATGTATACTTTTTTATTTTTCCCTATTTTTTACCAATTTATTTTAACTTTATTTGGGGAAAATGACGTTTTTGTTTATTTTTACTTGAAACTTTTAATTTTTGGGGGGGAAAACTTTATTTTTTAAACTTTTTTTTTTCACTTAATTTTTTGTCCCACTTTGGGACTTGAACTTTTTGGGGTATATTCCTTTACAATGCATTCCAATACTTCTGTATTGGAATGCATTGGCTGTATGAGTAATACTGTGTGTATTACTCATACAGCTTCCGGGGCCTGTGAGATCCAGCATGCCTTCCATGCCATCCAGCATGCCTTCCATGCATCGCGCTGCCTTCCATGCCATCGGGGTTCCCCCCACAGCCCCATGGGGACCCGATGGCACCACCGCCGCACCATGTAAAAGCCGCAAACTCGCAGGGAAAAAATCGCGCATTTTCCTGCAACGCACCCGCATCTTTTCTCGCACGTCACCCGCAACGCCCGTGTGATAGAGGCCTAAGTGTTAGATTTAGTCGTTCTCGTTTATTCCTTTAACAAATGTTAACAACCCATCGACCTCTCCATCCCAAATTAGTATAATATTGTCAATGTATCTCATATAGAATTTGATGTTTGGGTGTGTTGAAAAGCCTAATCTGTCCTCAAAAGCCCCCATAATTAAATTAGCATATGAGGGGGCAAACTTAGTCCCCATCGCTGTCCCCTTCTCTTGTTGATGGATGGTATCCTGGAATGAAAAATTATTATGATTCAGAATAAATTGGATCGATTTTAAAATAAAGGTCCTTTGTGTCTGGGGCATCTTAGGGTCTGTGAGCAGGACTTCTTCTATCTCTGTTAAACATAAGTTAATGATGATATCTGAGAAGATACCAGATTGGTTGTAAGCGTCAATTCACACACAGGGCAGATCCCTTGCAGAAATGTTTGCAACTGGAAACAAATTCTGTGATAAAAGGCGAAGGGACATTTCTGCATCAAATCTGCTGCATGTGAACATACCCTTAGGCTGGGTTCACACCGCGCATTTTGTTGCACATTTTCTTGGAACGATTTTGTCGCAGATTTGTGAGGCGATTATTGGCAATGGCGAAGAGAGTTCGGTTTAGTGGAATGACACAGGGTTCAGGTGCATAAGGACTGAGTCACATGGGACAGGGATGCCGTGATTGGGCCGGGAGAGGAGGCCGCCACAAGACCCGAATTTCCTTCACACACGTTTTACAGCCTTATTTTTTTAAACGCCATGAATTTAAAACTTTTTCGATTAAATTTTTTCAATTTGTAAGGTGCATTTTTCTGATGTTTTTCGAGTCTCATAGAGAAGAATATGGGAAAAACAGCAGAAAAAGGAGGACGTATACCGGAGCATCACTAATGCAAAACGCACTATTTGTGCACTTTATATTTCACTATAGAACAGGGGTTAGGATCTGGGGCACTACAGCTCTCAGCATTTTCCCTTCACTCCCTTCTGAGAACAGCTGAGCAAGTGTGCATGCTGGGAGTTGTAGTTTGGCAACAGCTGGAGTGCCACAGGTTTATGTAACGTCAGATCACAGCACTTTGGGTATAGAAAAATGGATGCTACAATACTGTTGTCTGGAACCAGTAGAAACCATTTGCATTGTAAGAAATGTTATATATTTCTGTTGGCTCTCTATTATTATTTGTCAAAAATTGCAATGAATTAAAAAACTGGAAGAGAATAAAGATCAGTTCAGTTTTAAGTCCCAAATGATATGCTGGTTAATTTCATAATTCATCTTTATAGGGGTTGGAGCTCCATTTTGCTGACACAGGGCACCAAATCCCCTGCATCACACAGCTATTGAGTTCAGTGAAACAATCCTGACTTCCTGCAGCCACCACTAGGGGGAGCTCTCTGCATAGCCTTCTACAGCCATTAAGTTCAGTCTTCAGCAAACTCCCTCTAGTGGCGGCTGCAGGTAGCAGAATTGTATGCTTGACCTCTGGGGCTCTGTGATGGGCATCTGGAGCTGTGCGTTAGAATTTTGCACCTATTTAGACAATGGTCTGAACTAAGATTCTTGAAGTATTACTAATCATTGCTAATAAATGTAAAATCACACATGATGTTATCTGTCTGTTCATAAATATTGCATTTAAAAGGGGTTTTGCCACAAAAAAATATTCAACATTTTTCAAACCAGCACCTGGATGTGAATACTTTTGTAATTTCATGTAATTAAAAATGCAATATAGCCACAATAAAATTCATCTGTATAGCTTCACCAACTTCCACCTCCACCATCTTTTCCTCATTTCTTGTCCACCTCACTGAGGTGGTCGCACAAGCTCAGTTTAAATCTTCAACTGTCATTAGCCATGGAAGCGGCAGATTTTGTGGCAAAAAATGCAGTGACTGAAAATCAGTTTGATTTTCAATTGCAGAATGTTTCTGCCACAAAATCTGCTGTGTGTGAAGGCACCTCACAGGGAAAAGGTTGCAGCAGAAAGGTCACGCCCCTGAGAAAGGACACGCCACTTTCCAGCCTGACATAAATTTCCAGCCTGAAATAAATCTTTTTACATCACTCATGGGAGAACCCCTTTAAGTCATTTGAAATGTTGCAAAACGTAACAAACAGAAACAATGACAGTCAATGATATAAAGATACAGAGACGGTTCTCCTCTACCTTCCTCCTGCTGTGATGACTCCGTCTTCTTCCACCGCTGTCATACCCAGATGAACAGGTCGGGCCCCTGAGCCGCAGGAAGGCAGCCTGTAGTGACACAGAGACGATGGAGCCTGAATCCAGGACCTAAAAATAGAATCCAATTACATGAGCACATCCTAGAGATTGCAAGCTCTGCAGCCCAGGAAATGTATTCCATGGCTGGTAATGATTGCAACTGTGTGAAATTAGAACAGAAGGTTATGTAACGTAAGCGCCTCCCATGAACTTACCGCTCCTGCGCCCCCTGGTATCTGCCATGACACCAGGCTGACCGGAGCGTGGGCAAGTCTCTCGTCTCATGCACTGCTCACTCCATATATACCCTATGAGAATGATATGGGGGATCCCGCCCGAGCGCCATGGAGCGGGGGGCACTGACAGGACAAGTGGTTGTCAGAAAACATGGAGGTGAATAAATGGCACAAAAGACGAAGGATAAGGCATGCAGCAGTGCAAGAAATCGGCTACAAAAAATGGTCTGCACATTTCAGATATACTTTGTGTGTCAGTTTCTGACAGTTTTCAGGACCTCTGCTTGCTGTCAGTGAATGGGAACATTCTTATTTATATAAATAGTTTTACATAATGGAGGGCTCTGATACAATGTAAAAAGCTGCATTAGAAACGCGACTCAGTGGCGTGCCCGGGGGGGGCCCAGAAGCAATTGAGCGCTTCCATTAATACAGAGAAAGGACCCGCCCCGGGTGCCGAACACCCTAAGCACACCACTGACGTGACTGCAGGTCCGCCACTGGGCTCAAGCTGTGAAAGGAGGATCGAGCGTGGATATCTGCTCCAGAAGCAGGGAGGGCCACTTGTTGCTGCGGTCTATCCCTTGTTGGGTTCACTCACTAATAGCCTATTAAACCCTACTGAAGTTATGACCCGAGCAGCAGAGGCAATGTCACAATTAAAGGGGACAGTCAGATATTCCGTATAGCCCTGGAGTGGGCCGATACAGTCACGAGGAGCCCCAGGAATATTGCTATAGATCAGAACCGCAGCTTCAGGCTGGACCTCTACTGCCCTCTGCTGCAGAGAAAGGGAATTACAAATGTAAGATTTACACCTTCTCCAATGTCTGAACTAAAGGAAATCTTTTACTAAGATGTTAATTCTATTCAGCAACTCCTTAGGTTTGTCTGTTTCTGGGCGAGCTGGGTGACAACATAAATAAATGCCTTAACTGCTCTCAAAGAGGGGAATTAATGGTTATATACCAGAAACCTAGAAAAGCCGAATGATAATCTCAATGGTGGCCATACTGGTGGTCACCCAGCAACTCCAGAAACAGTAAAATGCATTGTCCAGGATTATAAAATACATGGCTGTTTTCTTCCAAAACAGTGCCACTCCTGATCACAGGCTGTGTGTGGTATTGCAGTTTTACTCTCTATAAGGTTAGGGCTACACGACGACATTTTTGGTAATGGTAGTCAATGGTGTCTCACGGTGACTGCGACATGACAGTTGCACAAAAATCCATCCAAGTTGGATTTTTGTGGGACTGTCACTTCGCAGTGCGACACCATTGCTGGTCATCATTAAAAATGTTGCGGTATAGTTGTAATCTTTTGTCGCACGTTGCTGTGTAGCCCTGGCCTGACAATAGATTGGAGCTGCAACACTGAACAAAACCCATGGAGACAGGGCTCGTTTATTAAAGGGCATCTGTCAGGAGATTTCTCCCTATGACACCGGCTGACCTGTAATATGAAATATATGCAAATGAGCCTCTAGGAGCAACGGGGGCGTTACCGTTACACCTAGAGGCTCTGCTCTCCCTGCAACTGCCGCATCCTCTGCATTTTGACTTTAGAAGTCAGGGCCAGGCGGGATCACCTTTACACTGCCTGGCCCTGTCAAAGTGCAGAGGGAGCGGCAGTTGCAGAGAATCTCGGAGTAATGGTAACGCCCCCGTTGCTCCTAGAGGCTCATTTGCATATATTAAGACATCATTTTTCTCAGCAGTGCGGGCACATATGAACACGGGACCAACACAGATGCCTCCAGCTGCCAAGTGCACATGTAACAGGTCAGCCAGTGTCATAGGGAGAAATCTGCTGACAGGTGCCCTTTAAGGAGTCAAAAATGGCAAATAACCAAGGACTCCACCTCTCCCTATAGGGTGCTAGCAGAGCTCCCCCATTTGACGTCTCGCCCAGGGGTCTACATAGAGTTTGCCCTGAGCTGTAAGAAGGAGAAAAGTCTTTTATGTCATCTCTGCTCCTGACCATAAAATTCACAATTTCACACTTTTTATAACCTGTTACAGGCATTGTGAGCCCAAAACGCTGGAGCGGCACATCAAAGCCGGGCCATAGACGGGCACACTTCATCCAGCCTCAGCTGCCCAAATAGCATGGAGCTATGCAACAATCCAGGGAGTGACAATAGCACAGCGCCGTGCTGACCAGTGCGCTGCTCCATAGTCACCAACATACTGACCTCTGTGACCTCCGACCATTGCTAGGAAAGTCCTGTGCCCTTGTCAGGGGCTATATACATCCAGTATTCTGGACAGAGGATTGCATGTGGCAGTAGTGGTGGGCACACAGCTGGACTGAGATCAGGGGTCTCACTGTGGTGTTGTGCTTGGTGGGGCTCAGAGCGCCTCATGGTCAGTGTATGGCGTGCTACAGAGCATTGACGCACCTGCCGCTACTCAGCAGTGAGGCGTGGCGTTCAGCCTCGTCTGGCCTCATTCACATTTCTGTTATTTTCAAGTCCGTGAGAAAATCCACGGACGCTGCTCAGCTGAAAATAAATTTCTAGAGCGTCTCCGATCAGTCTTCGGTCAAAAACGGACGCAATATGGACGCCATCTGTGTTGTGTCTGTGATTTTCACCGACCCGTAGACTATAATGGGCGTGTTTGGTCCGCATCATGGATCAAAGTAAGGCCTCATGCACACGACAGTTTTAGCGGCTCGGGTGCGGACCCATTCACTTCAATGGGGCCGCAAAAGATGCGGACAGCGCTCCGTGTGCTGTCCGCATCCGTTTCTCCGTTCCGTGGTCCGCTAAAAAATATAACATGTCCTATTCTTATCCGCACTTTGCGGACAAGAATAAGCAGTTATATTAAAGGCTGTCTGTGCCGTTCCGCAAATTGCGGGAACGCACACGGACGCCATTCGTGTTTGGCGGATCCGCGTTTTGCGGACCACAAAACACACAACGGTCGTGTGCATGAGGCCTAATGCACGTCTTTTTTTTTACTGACCCACGGTGTGAACAGGCACATTCAAATCAATGGGTATGTGTGCTGTCCGCAGAAAACGGACACGGACAAGAAAATACGTTCATGTGCATGAGCCCTTATACTGAGCATCTGCTCAATTTGCATCCGTTTTTGTCAGTTCCGCCAGAGATTCATTAGGTTAGACGGGAGAAAAAGCCCTTTGTGGAGAACGGAAAACGAAACGGTGATGTGAACCCGGCCTACTGCTGAGACCCCCACCGATTAGGAGAAAGGGGGCCCGGTACTGCCTGCAACCCCTCTGAAAAGGATGAAGCGCCCGGTCGGGCATGCGTGCGGCCGCTCCATTCATTCCCATTGAAATGAATGGAGTGACCACGCAAATGTGTGACCGGCCACTCCGTTCTTTTCAAAGGCTGCAGGGGGTACGGGGCCCCTGTTCTGTGATCGTCGGGGGTCCCACTGTTAGGACTGTGGGTAGGGGATAAATTGTAAGAACTGCAATACCCCTTTAAGTTCCCATTAGACGGGACAATTTAGCAGGCGATTGTTGGGAAGGAAGTGTGGAGAAGACACATTTACATGCAGCGATCTCCTCCACAGTATGGGGAGCAGTGATCACTAATGCAATTGCTTGTCCTCATACAGAAGCATTCCTTCCTGACAATCATTTGCTCCTCAGTGGAGGAGACACATTTACATGCAGCGATCTCCTCCACAGTATAGGGAGCAGTGATCACTCATGCACAGGGCTCATGCACACGACCGTGCTGTTTTTTGCGGTCCGCACCAATAGCAATAGGTCAGTGTCATCTAATACATTCCAGAACTGTAAGGGTTAAATAGCATCATAAATCAATATAATGCTATGTGACCCGGTCAGTGCAGGGAGGTCAGGCCGGGAGCTGCGCTGCGGACTCGCAGTGTGACAACCGCTCGTCTGCAAGGGGCCTTAGGGCTGTGTCACACGAGCGAGTCCATTGTGGGAATCGCGCGCCGTGTGTGAGCGTGATCCTCCGTTCTGGATGGGAGCGCACAGTATTATACGGATTTAAGCCTCATGCACACGACTATGTACTTTGCAGTCAGCAAAAAAACGGATCAGTAAAAAATACAGATGACGTCCGTGTGCATTCTGTATTTTGCGGAACAGAACAGTTGGCCCCTAATAGAACAGTTCTATCCTTGTCAGTTATGCAGACAATAATAGGACATACGGACACGGAACGCACACAGAGTAACTTCCGCTTTTTTTTGCGGACTCATTGAAATGAATGGTACTATATACTGGTAAAATACTGAAAAAGCCATACGGTCGTGTGCAAAGTGAAACGCTACGACAGCCAGGGGCTGGTGTATCTTATACATGTGGTGCAAGGACTGCCACAGATAACTTACGACGAGGCGCATGCGGCAGCGCAGAGGAGGCGCAAGGAGCCGGTCTTAGTGAATGTGCCCCACTGACTGTGAATAAGGCATTAGGCCGGGAGGTCGAGGAGCTGCCGGAGACCATAATGGCCTCGAAAACAACCAGAACCAAAAGTGCACCGAACCCCCCTAGTATCGCCAGTACGTTCCTCTAGTAACTGAGGGGTCACAGCGCTCGGACCCCCAGACCTCCAGCAATGTAAACCCTGAGGAGTCTCCCCTCCCGTCTATAGGATATTCACTGTGGGGGGGGAAACCTCCTGTATAATGTGCACAGGCTCCTATATATGGATGTACATGTGTCACTGCTCCCATGTGTATACAGAGGTCATGTATGTACATGTGTCACTGCTCCCATGTGTATACAGGTCATGTATGTACATGTGTCACTGCTCCCATGTGTATACAGAGGTCATGTATGTACATGTGTCACTGCTCCCATGTGTATACAGGTCATGTATGTACATGTGTCACTGCTCCCATGTGTATACAGGTCATGTATGTACATGTGTCACTGCTCCCATGTGTATACAGAGGTCATGTATGTACATGTGTCACTGCTCCCATGTGTATACAGGGGTCATGTATGTACATGTGTCACTGCTCCCATGTGTATAAAGGTCATGTATGTACATGTGTCACTGCTCCCATGTGTATACAGAGGTCATGTATGTACATGTGTCACTGCTCCCATGTGTATACAGGTCATGTATGTACATGTGTCACTGCTCCCATGTGTATACAGGTCATGTATGTACATGTGTCACTGCTCCCATGTGTATACAGGTCATGTATGTACATGTGTCACTGCTCCCATGTGTATACAGGGGTCATGTATGTACATGTGTCACTGCTCCCATGTGTATACAGAGGTCATGTATGTACATGTGTCACTGCTCCCATGTGTATACAGGTCATGTATGTACATGTGTCACTGCTCCCATGTGTATACAGAGGTCATGTATGTACATGTGTCACTGCTCCCATGTGTATACAGGTCATGTATGTACATGTGTCACTGCTCCCATGTGTATACAGGTCATGTATGTACATGTGTCACTGCTCCCATGTGTATACAGAGGTCATGTATGTACATGTGTCACTGCTCCCATGTGTATACAGGGGTCATGTATGTACATGTGTCACTGCTCCCATGTGTATACAGGTCATGTATGTACATGTGTCACTGCTCCCATGTGTATACAGAGGTCATGTATGTACATGTGTCACTGCTCCCATGTGTATACAGGTCATGTATGTACATGTGTCACTGCTCCCATGTGTATACAGGTCATGTATGTACATGTGTCACTGCTCCATGTGTATACAGGTCATGTATGTACATGTGTCACTGCTCCCATGTGTATACAGGGGTCATGTATGTACATGTGTCACTGCTCCCATGTGTATACAGGTCATGTATGTACATGTGTCACTGCTCCCATGTGTATACAGAGGTCATGTATGTACATGTGTCACTGCTCCCATGTGTATACAGGTCATGTATGTGATAATATCCTGTGAGGATTTTTCTGCTCACTGTATACTTATACATATATAATACTGTCCAATATATCAGGGGACAGTCTAGAGTGTATGGGCCCCCCGGGAGGCCTATCTATAGTGTGTGGCCCCCTGCGGTCACCTGTGCCGTCAGTTGCAGGTGTTACCTTGGTTCCGTCACTGGAGACTCTGAGGGCCGCGCATGCGCAGTACTGCAGGGCAGGGCAGGAAGCGGCTCCTATGCCGGGTGTGTGGAGCAGCAGCTGCTGCATCGGCGGCGCCGTCCTCGTCCTCATAGTCGCCATCTCACTGCACGAGGAGCACTCGGCGCCGGTGGAGCTGCCCAGGTATTAACCCTCTCTGCGCCGCACTGCTGCTACCGGGGGTTAACCCTCTCTGCTCCGCACTGCTATCATGTATTAACCCTCTCTGCACCGCACTGCTATCATGTATTAACCCTCTCTGCACCGCACTGCTATCATGTATTAACCCTCTCTGCACCGCACTGCTGCCCAGGTATTAACCCTCTCTGCACCGCACTGCTGCCCAGGTATTAACCCTCTCTGCACCGCACTGCTGCCCAGGTATTAACCCCCTCTGCACTACACTGCTACTACCGGGTATTAACCTTATATGCACCGCACTACTATCATGTATTAACCCTCTCAGCATCACACTTAGTATTGGATATTAACCCTCTCTGCACCACATTACTACCAGGTGCACCCACACTGTCTGATGCGTATTAACCCTTTAGCACCGCACACCTACTAATGAACCTTAAAATACTCAGGTACTAACCCTTTATGCACCACACTGCTGCTTACACCTCGCACCCACGTATTAACCCTTTCACCTCCAGGCTCAGCAACTCCTGCACCGCTAGACGTTAACCCTTTCAAGACATAAACTCGCCCGAGATAGCACCACACACCCCGCTGTAAAGGAGATATTAACCCTTTCAGGGTTGAAATTAACCTTTTTCAGTGATGCACTGCACAGATAAAGAACGGGTCCCCTCCCGGTCCTGGTGCCCACTTTGCTCCCTACCCTCTTATTTGCCCGAGCAAGAAGAATGGAACCTTAACCATCTCATTGCCTGCACACATTAAACAGTGGCCAAAATATTAACCCCCTCAAAGCCGGAACACATTTGGCAGTATTCAAGTATTTACTGTCCTCTATGCATTAACCATTTCATCACCTTCAACACACTGGGGGCCATTTATCAAACTGGTGTAAAGTAGAACTGGTTTAACTGCTCCCAGTAACCAATCAGATCCCTCCATTCATTTTCCAAAGGAGCCGTCCTAAATGAAAGGTGGAAACTGATTGGTTGCTATGGGCGACTAAACCAGCTCTGCTTTACACCAGTTTTGATAGATCTCCCCCGCTGACCCGTAAAGCCGGTATCGCACGCGATGCGCAGAGCAGTCACGCCGCAACAAAGCGACGGCGAGTCGAAGACAAATCAGAGGCGTTTTTTGTCACGTGCCTGTAACCCTTGCCTGACACCCCTGCGGCTCTAACTGCACGGCGACTTCAAGAAGCAGAAAAATCGTGTGACCCAAAAATGTCTGCGACCTTCAGAATGTGCAACACCGACACTAAAGAGAACAGTGCAATCGTTACGTCCGATGTCACAATGTATCGCTGCCACACGACGGCTGCCGCTAGCCGAGCCGTAGCGCTGAATTTGCCTGCACAGTGCCTGATTTGCATGCTGGGAGTTGTAGTTTCACAACAGCTGGCGTGGCGGAGGTTGCTGACCCCTGATATACTGGCATACAGTGATCGCATGTGTATATGACCACAGGACCCCAAATACTGACGGCCCGATCCAGGATTTCAGGTATTAACCCCATGTGCACCAAACCTTTCAGCACGTTAGGCGGTGGACTGTAGGTCTATGGCAGGGGTGGCCAACCTGTTGTAAGACTACAGCTCCCACCATGCCCTGCTGTAGGCAGCCTCATATAGGGTTAAACATGGGACTCCAGCTTCTTGCAGGTTTTCTTTCCTGTTCCAGTTCCCATTGTAGAAGGTGTTGCTATTTGACTTTCCAGCGCAGGCGGAGGGGATCGCCCATGATAAGCACACCCGTATCTGAAGCCTGGGCGTCGCGGTGCACATTGTCACCTTGCACAACTCTGCACACCGGATTCTGCAGAGTCATGCTGGCGGCGCTCAGTTGTGTTATCCCGGGGCAGGCTCTTCCTCATGAAGTTTCTTCTGTCTTTGTTGTTTGCAGCCACCCACGGGTGTAGCAATGAACCATGGGGGCCACAGCACATACTGAAAAGACCTACCGGTATTAATATTTTGGTCTCTTTAAAGGGGTCCTCTCACTTTAGCAAATGGTATTTATCACATAGAGAAAGTTAATACCAGGCACTTACTAATGTATTGTGATTCTCCATATTGCTTTCTTTTCTGGCTGGATTCATTTTTCCATCACATTATACACTGCTCGTTTCCATGGTTACGACCACCCTGCAATCCATCAGCGGTGGTCGTGCTTGCACACTATAGGAAAAAGTGCTGAACTATGCAAACTCCCATGATCCAAACCTCCAGTTATTCTGGCACTTTTTCCAATAGTGTGCAAGCACGACCACCGCTGATGGATCGCAGGGTGGTCGTAACCATGGAAACGAGCCGTGTATAATGTGATGGAAAAATGAATCCAGCCAGCAAAGAGGCAATGTGGAGAGTCACAATACAGGGATAATACACACAGTGATGTCACAGTACGGGGATAATACACACAGTGATGTCACAGTACAGGGATAATACACACAGTGATGTCACAGTACAGAGATAATACACACAGTGATGTCACAGTACAGGGATAATACACACAGTGATGTCACAGTACAGAGATAATACACACAGTGATGTCACAGTACAGGGATAATACACGCAGTGATGTCACAGTACAGGGATAATACACACAGTGATGTCACAGTACAGGGATAATACACACAGTGATGTCACAGTACAGAGATAATACACACAGTGATGTCACAGTACAGGGATAATACACACAGTGATGTCACAGTACAGAGATAATACACACAGTGATGTCACAGTACAGGGATAATATACACAGCGATGTCACAGTACAGGGATAATAAACACAGTGATGTCACAGTACAGGGATAATACACACAGTGATGTCACAGTACAGAGATAATACACACAGTGATGTCACAGTACAGGGATAATACACGCAGTGATGTCACAGTACAGGGATAATACACACAGTGATGTCACAGTACAGGGATAATACACACAGTGATGTCACAGTACAGAGATAATACACACAGTGATGTCACAGTACAGGGATAATACACGCAGTGATGTCACAGTACAGGGATAATACACACAGTGATGTCACAGTACAGGGATAATACACGCAGTGATGTCACAGTAATGGGATAATACACACAGTGATGTCACAGTACAGGGATAATAAACACAGTGATGTCACAGTACAGAGATAATAAACACAGTGATGTCACAGTACAGGGATAATAAACACAGTGATGTCACAGTACAGGGATAATAAACACAGTGATGTCACAGTACAGAGATAATACACACAGTGATGTCACAGTACAGGGATAATACACACAGTGATGTCACAGTACAGGGATAATAAACACAGTGATGTCACAGTACAGGGATAACATACACAGTGATGTCACAGTACAGGGATAATACACACAGTGATGTCACAGTACAGGGATAATAAACACAGTGATGTCACAGTACAGGGATAATACACACAGCGATGACACAGTACAGGGATAATAAACACAGTGATGTCACAGTACAGGGATAATACACACAGTGATGTCACAGTACAGGGATAATAAACACAGTGATGTCACAGTACAGGGATAACATACACAGTGATGTCACAGTACAGGGATAATACACACAGTGATGTCACAGTACAGAGATAATAAACACAGTGATGTCACAGTACAGGGATAATACACACAGTGATGTCACAGTACAGAGATAATACACACAGTGATGTCACAGTACAGGGATAATACACACAGTGATGTCACAGTACAGGGATAATACACACAGTGATGTCACAGTACAGGGATAATAAACACAGTGATGTCACAGTACAGGGATAATACACACAGTGATGTCACAGTACAGGGATAATAAACACAGTGATGTCACAGTACAGGGATAATACACACAGTGATGTCACAGTACAGGGATAATACACACAGTGATGTCACAGTACAGGGATAATACACACAGTGATGTCACAGTACAGAGATAATAGACACAGTGATGTCACAGTACAGGGATAATACACACAGTGATGTCACAGTACAGAGATAATACACACAGTGATGTCACAGTACAGGGATAATAAACACAGTGATGTCACAGTACAGGGATAACATACACAGTGATGTCACAGTACAGGGATAATACACACAGTGATGTCACAGTACAGAGATAATAAACACAGTGATGTCACAGTACAGGGATAATACACACAGTGATGTCACAGTACAGAGATAATACACACAGTGATGTCACAGTACAGGGATAATACACACAGTGATGTCACAGTACAGGGATAATAAACACAGTGATGTCACAGTACAGGGATAATACACACAGTGATGTCACAGTACAGGGATAATAAACACAGTGATGTCACAGTACAGGGATAATACACACAGTGATGTCACAGTACAGGGATAATACACACAGTGATGTCACAGTACAGAGATAATAGACACAGTGATGTCACAGTACAGGGATAATACACACAGTGATGTCACAGTACAGAGATAATACACACAGTGATGTCACAGTACAATGTTTCTAATCAAAACCATTTGTAACGTGGCTTCATTTGCATTAGACTAGGGTCAGCAACCTCCGGCACTCCAGCTGTTGCGAAACTACATCTCCCATCATGCACACTTGCTTGGCTGTTCTCTGAACTCCCACAGAAGTGAAAGGAACATGCTGGGAGTTGTAGTTTCACAACAGCTGTAGTGCCAAAGGTTGCTGATCCCTGCATTACGCCCCTTTCACATGAGCGAGTTTTCCGCGCGGGTGCGATGCGTGACGTGAACACATAGCAGCCGCACTGAATCCTGACCCATTCATTTCAATGTGTCTGTGTACATGAGCGGTTTTTTTCACGCATCAGTTTTGCGTTGCGTGAAAAACGCAGCATGTTCTATATTCTGCGTTTTTCACGCAGCCCTGGCCCCATAGAAGTGAATGGGGCTTCACTGAAAAACGCATTGCATCCGTAAACAAGTGCGGATGCGATACGTTTTTCACTGATGGTTGCTAGGAGATGTTGTTTGTAAACCTTCAGTTTTTTATCACGCATCAAAACGCATTGTACTGAACGCAATCGCAGACAAAACGGACTGAACTTGCTAGCAAAATGGTGCGAGTTTCACTGAACGCACCCGGACCTAATCCGTCACGCTCGTGTGAAAGAGGCCTCAGAGCAGTTCCGCCCACACATGGACTCTCAGGCTGACCACTAGGTGTCCTGTAGAAGAAGACCCCCGGCCTCCATGGCTTTGCCCCCTGTTTGCTCGGGATACACCCCTGTATGACCGGGACTGTGGATGGTGGGTGTGGTTGTATTTGAGGAGCTGTTTGGCGCGGCGCAGCGAGTGGGTGTGCGGTGAATCAGCAGCGGATTAGATTTCTGGTTTACATGCAGCATCCCAGTTCTCTCCGGACGTGCGGTGTGTAGGAGGCCGACTGCAGCCGGGAATCGGGAACTATGGGCTGTCAGCCCAGCCTCATTGTATAAAGCAGGGACGCTCAACCTGCGGCCCTCCAGCTGTTGTAAAACTACAACTCCCATCATGCCCTGCTGTAAGCTGATAGGTGTAGGCTGTCCGGGCATGCTAGGAGTTGTAGTTTTGCAACAGCTGGAGGGCAGCAGGTTGGGCATCCCTGGTATAAAGTAATCTGAAAGCCATCTTCTGTCTAATCCGACCCGCCCTCATGATTTACACTGCAGCTCTGCTTGCTCATATACAAGCTCAGCAGGACGTCAGCGCATCGTGGCATTACCGAAGGCACCCCGCGGTTCTGAGCTCCAATATGGCGCCATTTACTGTATGTAGTCCTAGTAGAAGCCGTACGGTGTGTGTCCGACGTCTCCACTTTGGTCGCTGACTAAATATAGATATGAAATGAAAGGATTTGATGTCGAGCAGCAGTTTCCTCCTCCTAAACTCATCAAGGACTTTCCATGGAAAAGCTCAAAACGAGGCGTCCATAGAGCGGTCCCGCTTCCTGAGCCGAGGGGCCCCGCCCGCTGCGGTAGTGAGAGCGCCTCTAGGGGTAGTCGCAGGGACAACGTATACTGACTTTTTCCATATATACCTTGCAATTTGAAATGGGAATTTTGGAAGGGGTGCGTCTACTTTTGCAACAGTTTTTTTAAGTTTCTGCTCCAATGTGCGCACAATAAAAATGAAGCAATAAATGGCAACGGTCACAAAACCTCCTACTGTTTTGAGCATACAGCTCCTATGCAGACCTCTGCGTCTCCACGGTAACAGACGACAAAGCCAAGTGTAGTCTGATCCTGCAGCGACTTCCTCCCATCTGCCTCGTCTGTAAGGGCTCATGCACGCGGCCGGACCGCAATCCGTGAGATGTGCGTTACCATGGAGACACACAGGTCTGTATAGGAGCTGTATACACAAAGCGGTAGATTAATTTACACAGTGCAAAAGTTTATGTAGTTGCAAAAGTATACATACCCTGTATAAAGATGTCATGTGCAGCAGTGGACATACGCTTTAAGGGTGCACAACTAGTGCACCGGGTGTGTGAGTGAAATACAGGGGGACCCCGGCTCAAGGATTAAAAGGGCTTTGAGCAAAGGTGATGGCAAGGTCCCACCATAGTGAAGAGTTGAGATTTTGTCCCCTGGGTACCTCACCAGGTGTCGCAGGATGGGGCCCCCTGTGGTCATTCGGAGGGAGTGTCAGCTAGTAAGGGGAGGCCTATAGCGAACCCCTCTATCAACTCTCAAAGCTTGTGAATAGCAGTCAATACGTTTCCAGAAGGGATTGGGGACGTTCCCTCTGTGCATCTTATATTTGGGCAGATGGGCTTGTTTGAGCGCCCCCCCCAGAATCTTATGGGGGTGGCCGCGGCGTCCTGACTGTTGTTTACCCATTAGCCTGTAATTAGTAACTATGGCAGCAGGACGTTCTGGGCCCGATGTTCCCCGAGGGGCCGCGGTTTATTAAAAGGAATCCTAACGCTTCATCATTTCCTTGCTGCACACAGGATGGCTAAAGATCTCAAGACGCTGCAAGAAGTATACCGGCAGCTAAACAAGTCCTGCTTCATCCTCGGGGCGTCCGGAGAGACGGGCAAAGAGCTCCTCAAGCAGATCGTCCACAGTCGGCTCTACAGCAAAGTCACCGTCATCGGGCGCCGGAAGCTAAACTATGAAGACAAGGCTTATAAAGATGTGGTGGGTGACGTCATCAGACCTTGTATAGTCATATGATGGGAGCAGCAGGGGAAGAGTGTGATGACCTTGTAGGAGCCAGTGACCTGGTGTTAGGATTCAAAAGGAGAGTGGCGACAGGTAGGAGGTCAGACCAGAGAGCTATGCAGCACAGAGTATTTTAGAAGAGGTTGATTTTGCAGGAGACAGTGACCTTGGCACTCCTCTGTGGTGTTGTGATGTATGGAAGAGAATACAGACTAGTAGGAGATCACAGGCCACCAGCAGCACAGAGTATTTCATGAGCGGAGTGTGCTGGTCTTGTGGAGGTCACAGACTGAGAGTTACATAGTGGAAGGAGCAGGGTCCTCCCAGCAGCACAGAGTATTTCAGGAGAGGAGTGTGCTGGTCTTGTGGAGGTCACAGACTGAGAGTTACATAGTGGAAGGAGCAGGGTCCCAGCAGCACAGAGGATTTCAGGAGAGGAGTGTGATGATCTTGTGGAGGTCACAGGCTGAGAGTTACATAGTGAAAGGAGAGGGGTCCCCAGCAGCACAGAGGATTTCAGGAGAGGAGTTTGCTGATCTTGTGAAGGTCACAGGCTGAGAGTTACATAGTGGAAGGAGCAGGGTCCCAGCAGCACAGAGGATTTCAGGAGAGGAGTGTGCTGATCTTGTGGAGGTTTCAGACTGAGAGTTACATAGTGCAAGGAGCGGGGTCCCCAGCAGCACAGAGGATTTCAGGAGAGGAGCGTGCTGATTTTGTTGTGAGATGGGGGCTGTGACTCTTGATTTCACCCCCCATCTCCCCACACTTACCCCGCTCTGTCTCTCTCTCTTCTATCTCCAGAACCAGGAGGTGGTTGATTTTGAGAAGTTAGAGGAGCATTCGGCCGCCTTTCAAGGACACGATGTTGGGTTCTGCTGTCTTGGAACCACAAAAGCAAAATCTGGGGAGGTGAGTAGAGCGGTTGCCTCACATTAGAATCCAGCCCAGAGCTGGGCATAGACAGATGCCAGTCAGGAGTCGCGGGCGTGTAGCCTCTCTCGGGGCTGGTGCCTCCTATGGCTTTGTAAAGGGGGTTATCCCATGATTAAAGTCCCCCCTATATGACCTTATACCGCCGTCCATGGCTCTGCAGCACACCTATACATGACTCTAATGGTGCCTTTCTTATTATCTTTTGACTTGCACAAGCAGGAAAAACGTCGTTTATTCCATATGCAAATGAGCCCTCGCCGGTGCCCGGGGCGGCGTTCCCGGTGCAGGGGCCCAGGCTGCTCTGCCTTCCTTTTACTTTACTCGCTTCATCGCTAGGTCCGGCCGAGATCCCGCGCCTGCGCACTGCTCCGCCGGCCCAGGTACCATTAGAGTCCTGTATAGGTGTGCTGCAGAGCCATGTAAGCGCTGTATAAGGTCATATAGTGGTGACCGACATCCTTTAAAGGGGTATTTCCATCTTAGACAATGGGGGTATATCGCTAGGATATGCCCCCATTGTCTGATAGGTGCAGGTCCCAACGCTGAGACCCGCACCTATATCGAGAACGGAGCGGGGAGCAGATTTCCCGGGGTCCGTCCACCACCAAGGGCTAATCCGCGCCTCTCCCATAGAAGTGAATGGGAGCGTGCCGCGCATGCGCGTCCCATGCTCCCATTCATTTCTATGGGGCAGACGGCAATAGCCGAGCCAGCGCTCGGCTATTTTCGGCGGCCCCATAGAAATTAATGGAGGGCGGCTGCGCATGCGCGGTGCGCTCTCCTTCACTTTCGGGGCTCCGTTCTCGATATGGGACCCGCACCTATAAGACAATGGGGGCATATCCTAGCAATATGCCCCCATTGTCTGAGATGAGACAACACCTTTAAAAAATGAAAATCAGACATCACATAGTACATGACCCTCTATTTCTAACCGATTGAGAACCAGCCCTGCGCCTCACATGGGTCCAGAGATCTCCCCATTCACTGCTTTAATTGTTCTGCTACATTTATTTCAAGCCGACAGCGTGCGCGCTCTCATGGGGCATGTCCTTTCTGCTGCAGCTGAAGGATGGAACTGTTCATGTGCTTCCATCTCAGTGACAGCAGGTGGCGCTATACAGATACATTTTATTGAATCTCTCAGTGGCTATACCAGATTATTAATTACATGCAATTACAAAAGTATTCAGATGCAGGGGCTGGTTTTGAAAATGTAGGATATTTTTAGTGGGACAACCCCATTAACGTCCCACAGACTGGTTCTGTTATCACAAGCCTCCTGAGATCGGCCCTCTGGTTCTGTTGATGTACCTGGGCGGACGGTGCAGTCGGACATGATGTCAGCTGCCGCCGCCACTTTCTGCCGTTAGAATTTGGACCCAGATAATGAATTACAGCTTATCTTAATGAGGGGACATAACCCGTCGTGTGCGTTATCAGCTCACACGTGTTCCTGCATGTTACATACAAAGTCCGTGCTCAGGAGGCTGGAGTCACAGACTCGTACTGCCGGCCATGTGTGATGCGAGGATATCCTTGACCGTCAGGTTCATCTAACCTCTAGCCATGTTCATCCAGTTCTGCCTGCTTCATAACGTGAACTTCTTGCAAAGCCCTATAGCTATGTTCATCCAAATCCTCCTGGTTCATGAATAGAATGCAATATCGAAAGTGAACACCACCTTCTTGCAGGGCCCTGTAGCCACGATCACCCAGGTCTTCCTGGCTTTCGTATAGAATTCCGGATCTAAAGTAAACACTGACATCTTGCAGGTCCTCAAAGCCATGTTTGTCCGGAATCTCCTAGTTCCTGAACAGAATTCCAGATCTACGGTAAGGCCTCCTGCAAACGAACGTGTGCGCCCCGTGGCCGTGCTGCGGGCCGCAATGCACGAACACCGTCCGCGGGGCAGCCGCAGAGGATCGCGGACCCATTCACTTTAATGGGTCCGCGATCCGGCCGTTCCGCAAAAAGATGGGACATGTTCTATCTTTTTGCGGGACGAAACCCCACGGTTCCATTCAGTATCTCCAGATTTGCGGACCCATTGAAGTAAATGGGTCCGCATCCGTGATGCGGAATGCACACGGAACGGTGCCCGTGTATTACGGATCCGCAATACGTCAACGGGACACCTACGGTCGTGTGCAGGACGCCTAAAAACTGACATCTCACAGGGCTCTATAGCTGTGTGTTTATCCAGTTCTTCCTGGTTCATGAATATAATTCCAGATGTAAACAATGACATCTTGCAGCATCATTTAGCCATTTTTATCCAAATCCAAACAGAATTCCGGATGTAAAGTTAACACTGACACACGGTGAAAGCGCTGAGCATCGCAGAGCAGTGGCTTAAAGCCACGGCCGCACCAAGAAAGGACATGCTGCACGCCGCTACCCCGCGAGCCTTTGCGCTTTGCCCCATTGAGGTGTATGGGAGGCAGAAAGGACGCGGCTGCGGGCAGGCTTTTATTGCAATTTCAGCACGCCAAAATTAGGGTCCATTCACACGTTCGCAATATCGGGAACGGGTGCGGACCCTTTTATTCTGAATGGAGCAGGAATGGATGCGCAGAGCACACTATGTGCTCTCCACATCCGCATTTCCGTAGCTCGGCCCCGCAAAAAAATAGAACATGTCCTATTCTTGTCCGCGGACCATAGGCAGTTTTATGGGGGGTGCCGGCCGGGTGTATTGCGGATCCGTGTGAATGGACCCCTACGCGGTAAAACAGGCCCTTGGCACAGCAGTAAGTTCAGGGTGGGTGGACAGGTGGGTGGTGGCACTGTAATGGTCGCCCTTAACTTATGTCACCCCACTTCTGTTACCCTTCTAGGGTCCGAGATATCGTCAGACATATTTGCATTTATATATATTTTTTGCATCTTAAAGGGGTAAAAAGCATTAAGGTTGTGTTACCCCACTCGCCGCTCGGTCGCTGAATGCAGATGTCACGGATATTTGGCTGTATGGCCCCGTCCTGTTTTGCATTCTCTACCATGGAAATTCTGCATGGCGTAATGATAGGTTAAATGCAGGATAATAGGGGGCTTACTCACCGTCCGCTTGGGGTCTCAGAGGATTTGGGAAAGTGTATCGGATTAAGGGGACGCCGATGGCTCAGGCGTCAATATATCAACTTTTGCAAGGCAACAAGAGAAACAAAGGTGTGGGCATTGAGGTGGAATGATGGGTTAAGGGCGCGAGGGGCTCCCAAGCGCTCCCCGGCCTGATCTTCAGGGAGAATGTGTCACTTGTAAGTCCAGGACAATGGGTGGGGGTGGGGGGGGGGACGCTAGCCTGTGATAGCTGGGGGTAGTATTGAAATGAGACGACTGACTAATCAGATTGAAGGGGGAATGAAAGCTGCCGGTATTTGTGTCACTCTAATTTCCCGCGGACAATTGAAGATGGCAGGACTCTATTAAGCAGCGTTTAGCGCAGAACGAAAGGCAGGGAAATTAGGGGCTCGCTTTAATGAGACGACACATGAGCCCGGCCAAGGATTTGTCAGGAAGCCGCGTGGGTAGCAGCGGCGACGCTAGAGAGCTGCATAGGAATGTTACCCGACGTGAGAATCGGACGCGATTTCAAAGGTAATAAAATAATCATCGGGCTTTAGGGCGACACAAAGCGTCCGGCACGGGTGTTACTGGAGACAAAGCGCCCACTGTTCTACCGCAATATCGACAGCGGGAAGAAACGCCATTAACTGTGGAAAGGGAAACAAATTGTTATTGTATCTTTATTGTATCGTTTATTCCGCCACATAACAAATAATTGTCAACGCGCTTTAACCCTTGAAGGACAGGGGCCGGCAAATAAAACCTGATAACTTATCGTTTATCCCACAGAACGCTGTTGCATACTACCACCTGGCTGGGGGGGCATGCTGGGAGTTGTAGTTTTGCAACAGTTGGAAGACTTTTAAGTAATAATAAATGCAAAAATAGCCGTGTTTGAGAACCTCACCCATGACGCATGCACGGCAGAATGTAACGCTGGCATTCTATTCATGAACCAGGAGACCTGGATGGGCAGATCCGTCCCTACCATGTGAAAATAAAGTCTTGGGATTGGCCCCATGCCCTAGAGGGCTCATTCACACGGCCGCGTGCCTTCTGCAATTTGCGGAACGGAACAGGAGGCCCATTATAGAGATGCCTATTCTTGTCCGCAAAACGGACAAGAATAGGACACGTCTCATAATTTTTGCGGGGTCACGGAACAGAGCAACGGATGCGGACAGCACACTGAGTGCTGTCCGCATCTTTTGCGGACCCATTGAAATGAATGGTATCAAAATACGGTCCGTATACGGAACGCAAAATACTGTCGTGTGCATGAGCCCTGAATTCAATGGGTCCGCGGGTCTACATTTTGCAAACAGGTATAGGACATATTCCGCATCCGTGTGTCTGTTCCGCAAAAGGGTAGACTATGTCCGTAAAATGCAGACCACGGACCCATTGAAAGCAATAGTTCTGTAGTCAGAATGCAGATGCAACTGGGATACAGTCACGTGCTGGGCCTTACACTGGGAAAAAGTGCTGGGCGTCACACGGATGAACCTGAAATTGTGAGAGGGCAACTATGTTTCAACTAACTAAGGGCTCGTTCACACGAACGTTTTTTGCGTTCCGTATACAGTACCATTCATTTCAATGGTTCCTGAAAAAATGCATTGCATTCAGTTTCCGTATTTCCGTTCAAAGATAGAACATGTCCTATTATTGCCCGCAAATCACGTTCAGTGGCTCCATTCAAGTCAACGGGTCCGCAAAAAAAACAGAACACATACGGAATGTACTCCATATGTCTTCCGTATCCGTTCCGTTTTTGCGGAACCATCTATTGAAAAGGTTATGCCCAGCCCATTTTTTTCTATGTAATTACTGTATATGCCACATGGAAAAACGGAATGGAAAACCGGAAACACTACTGAAACAAAAAAAAACGGAAAAATGGATCTGTTAAAAACGGCCCGCAAAACACTGAAAAAGCCATACAGTCGTGTGAACGAGCCCTAAGAATAAAAACCCCGCCGCCAATACTGCGCCCAGGTGCTGTCGCCCGACTCTAAATGTCATGTAAATCCTTATAGTAACTCATGTTCCTTATCTGTTTATACTGCTGTGCCATATGTCAGTCTTAACTGCTCATTGGGCATTCTATTCAAAGTTGCTTGTACAGTGTAAAGGCTCGTTCACACGACCATTAGTGTCCTGTTCCCGTATTGCAGACCGCATTTGCGGCTCCTCAATACACTGGCACCGTTCCGTTGTCATTCCACATCACGTATGCGGGACCATTCATTTCAATGGGTCCGCAAATCCGGAGATGCGAAATGGAACACTACGTAGTGCTTTCTGCGGTTCAGTTCCGTGCCTCCGCACCGCAAAAAGATAGAACATGCTCTTTTTGCAGAAGGGAAGGATTGCGGACCCATTCAAGTGAATAGTTCTGCGATCCCCATGCGCCTGCCCCACGGAAGGTGCCCGTGCATTGCGATCGTGTCAATGAGCCCTAACGAGCAGGGTGTGAAGAGCGCAGGACAGATTTTCACTCTCTGATGGGAACCACATGGTTTCCATTGTGGGGATTCGCTCTGGTAGGCAGGGTAAGTGGACGCAGAACAGAGGCAAAAACCGGTTTGTTAGGCCTCATGCACACGACCATTCCGTTTTTTGCGGTCCGCATTGTAGAAATGCCTATTCTTGTCCGCAAAACGGACAAGAATAGGACATGTTCTATTTTTTTTTTTTTGCGGGGCTACGGAACAGAGCAACAGATGCGGACAGCACACTGAGTGCTGTCCACATCTTTTGCGGCCCCATTGAAGTGAATGGGTCCACACCCGAGCCGCAAAAACGGCGGCTCGGATGCGGACCCAAACAACGGTTGTGTGCATGAGGCCTCAAGCAAAACTTCAGTGTTTATTCACACATAAGGCAAACGCACGACGGCACTTTGCAGTCTTGGTGTTGGTTCACACAATGGAAAGTCCACAGAACAAAAAATCGCCTTGCTGGCAGTTCTGCCCCCAGCAGTCCACAGCAGGCTTTTGGGGGCCTGTTTCCCCCGCGTGCGCTCAGCCCTACAGCGCGGCACAAAACCTCAGACCCCAAAAACCGAGACTCAGCTGCTGTGCCCAGCTGCCTATTTAAGGACAGCCAGGTGCTGCCAAAACCCGGACCGGCACTTAAACTCAGGTATTTGACCTCACCTGGCTGGAAACCACATGCTGGGGGGAAAATACCCGCCTTCCCAGACTCAACCCCATTCACAGAAATGAGGGATTGAAGCCTGAAAAATCAAGAGACCTCAAGCAGTTTTTGGATGTGATGTCGACTCGATTGTCATATAATATAATATTGAGCCCTGTGTTTTCCAGGCTGGATTTATCCGAGTCGATCACGACTATGTTCTGAAGTCGGCGCAGCTGGCAAAAGCTGGTGGCTGCCAACACTTTAATCTGGAGTCTTCTAAAGGCGCTGACAAGGGGAGCAGCTTCCTCTACCTGAGGGTTAAGGTCAGTACGGACCTCGGCAGGGATCTAGCGGGGTCCGTCCATAGTAATCATCCTGTATAGTATATAGCAGTATACATTAGCTTAGGGGGGTGCACGTTATAGTGGGTACATAGACGACATTAGTAATAATCCTATAGAATAGCACATTACAGTATATATTATTTTGGAGGTATGCATGTCATAGTGGATAGATCACCAGCATCAGATCGGCGGGGTTCCGTCACCCAGCGCCCCCGCCAATCAGCTGGTTGAGAGGGCAGCGGCTCGCAGTACCGCTACGGCCTTCTCGCAGTTTCCCACGGGCCCAGTGGCTGAGCCACTGAGAATCGCTGGTACAGGCGGAACACGTAGTTGCAGTACAACATGATGGACACCAGGTGGCGATAAAGTCGAGTTCCATCCAAACCTTTACATTTCGAGGGGTGGTGTTTTCATTCACTGACATGCAAAGTGCATTAGAAAGTTGCAGAACTGCTTTGTTCCTGTGGGTGGCGATGTCGCTCCGGCTGAACCTCCATATTGGTGGCCGATCCCGGAGATCGCTGATAAGATATGTTTTGTATTATCCCACAGGGTGAAGTGGAAGCGGAGGTAGAAGAGATCGGATTTGACCGTTACACCATCTTCAGACCTGCGTAAGTAGACGGCATTGATGGCTGATTTCCTGCAGGGCTTGTGCTTATATCCAGCAGCCAATCGGAACAAGCAGAGCTGCAGTGTAAAGTATGGAGGAGAGACAGAACAGAAGCTTCTGGTGACTTCTGGTGTACAGACCGCTGTTTCGGGCCCCCTGTTCTATTGGCGGCTGGCTTTGTTCGCCCCGATGCTGATGACGGATCTGCTGCTTGTCTTACAGGGTGCTGATGGTTGACCGGGAAGAGTCGCGCCCGGTAGAATGGCTAACCAGGAAGCTGATGGTTCCGATCGCTCACTTCTTCCCCACCGCCCACACCGTGCCCATCACGACGCTGGTGAAGGGCATGCTGAACAACGCAGTGCTGCCAAGTGACAAGAAGGTGGAGCTGCTGGACAACAAAGCCATACACGCCCTGGGGAAGATGGAGGAGGAGAAGTAGTAGTGGGATCGGGCTGCGGAGAGACATGGGGGAGGGGCGGCTGATTTTATAACACATAAAAGGGAGGCTCAGGGTCACATATGAAGGGGCTGTCCGTGATTAGAGAAGGAAACAGCGCCACACCTGTCCAAGGTGGGGTCTGGTATTGCAGCTCAGCGCCATTAAAGTGACTGTGGCCGTGCTGCAATACCACACACTACCTGAGGATAGGTGTGGTGCTGTTTAAGGAATAGAGCCGCCACGTTTTTCTAATTCTGGACAACCCCTTTAAGGCCAGGGCTCTGGTGGTTTTTGGTTGCGTGACATATTGTGCAATCTCAATGGTGGGGGTGGGGGGCAACTGCACTATGCACGGTGTATGCTCAGGTAATGGATGCAGGTGTGCATGGCGGGGGAGGGGTCACACACTGGGCGCTTGTACACAGGTACCCATTGATCGGATCCCAGGGGGGTCCTCTGCTGGGACCCTCCACAATCAGCAGCCATAGCTGGTGCTATACATGGCGCCCAATAAAATCAGCAGGGGACATCGGTTTTGACATATGGATGCCCTCTACTACCTATAGAGCAGGGGTCAGCAAACTCTGGCACTCCAGCTGTTGTGAGACTAAAACTCCCAGTGAGCATGCTGGGAGTTGTAGTCTCACCACAGCTGGAGGTTGCTGACCCCTGCTATGCAGTATATGGGTGGTCCAAGGAGGCCGCGGTCATAGGTCCTACTCGTGTTGGCGTCTGCTAGGATCCCGTGAGTGAGGCCGAGGTGCAGTACCAGACACCACCTCTGGCCAGGAGAGGCGCTGTTTCTGAACGGCCATGCTATTTACTCCCATATACAGTATGTGTACCTGTGGCGACACCTATATTGTACATATACATGCCTTCTAAGGGACTGTACGTGATGAGCTTGACCAAAAATGTTAATAAAAATATCAAATTCTTACCCTGACTGTTGGTTTCTGGTATTTTGGGACTATAACGGCGTGCAGGGATTATTAGGTATAGGCTGAATGGGCATTGAAGGGTTAACTATTTTTTGGTGTCCTTTGTAATTTTTGAAAAAACTGAGATCACAGCTTTTTTTTATATATTAAAGGGACTGTACAATAATATAGCACGGCTACTTTCTTCTATAAAATAGCGCCACCCCTGTCCACAGGTTGTGTCTGGCATTGCAGCTTCTCTCCATTGAAGTCAATGGGGCTGAGGCGCAGTGTCAGATACAGCCTGTGGAGAGGGCTGGAAGTACTTTTGGAAGAAAGCAGCCATGTTTTACTAATCCTGGACAAACCCTTTAAGGAACATTTCATAACCCCAACTACTGGAAGATGTGACTGTAGCCTTACTGCAAGCCCTTAAAGGGACAGTGACCCTGTAAATGAATAACACATGGAAGCGTGCCTCACCGGTCGCTCAGTTTGGCGGTATTTTCTTTGAAGAGAACACGGGTTAATCTCCTGATCCTTTCCATTATTGGTTGGCAGGTGACTTAGGGGTGTGGTTTTCCAAAGAGGGTGGGGCTTAGTGTACAGCGTAGCAGGGAAGGGCTCCTGCTGCAGCCAGGTGCCTTAGGCTGGGTTCACACTTGAGCGTTTTACAGCGCGTTCAAACGCGCTGTAAAACGCTCAACACATGAAAACCAATGCTTCCCTATGGCCCTGGTTCTCACTTGAGCGTTTTACAGCGCTGAAAAACGCGCTGTAAAACGCCCTACGCTCAAACAAGTTCTTGAGCTTCTTTGGGGCGTTTTGACGCGCGTTTGTGGCCATAGGACACTGCAGTCAATCACACAAACGCGCGTTTACTATTGTAAAAAACGCGCGAAGAAAACGCGCGTTAAACGCGCATATCAAATACGCTCAGGTCTGAACCCAGCCTTACAGCCCCAGCCCAACCTGATCGGAGGCTTCTTTCTTTAGTGGGGGCAGGGGTCCTGACAACTCAAGCCATAGTTGATCAGATCACAGTCTGACAATAAATAATAGGAGACACTAAAGAAAACTCAACCTGCGCTGATGCATAAGAGCCATACATTGTATCTAATTGTATCATTCAGCAATCTACACAACTATCTCAGCAGAGCACAGCCGGGCCCCGTGCAAAATCTGCACCAGCCCCCAGTCATGTGGTATTTGGGTCCTAAGGGCCCCGGTTATGAGTGTGACCCCCACAGCATTCCATACAACTGGCATTTTTTTCTGCTACAATTTTTAAAACCCCATCCACACAGACATGTAAATCTGCAGCATGTGAATTCCCCCCTACATCTCTTCCCATGCAGTTACAGTGCCTTGCAAAAGTATTCATCCCCCCCCCCCTTGACTTTTTTTGTATTTTGGTGCCTTACAACCTGCAATTATCATGGATTGTTTGAGGATTTGCATAATGTAATTTACAGAACATGCCCACAACTTAGGCTCCATTCACACGTCTGCAAAATGGGTCCGCATCCTTTCCGCAATTTTGCGGAAAGGGTGCGGACCCATTCATTCTCTATGGGGACGGAATGGATGCGGACAGCACACAGTGTGCTGTCTGCAGCCGCAATTGGGGAGCGCGGCCCCGATTTTGGGTCCGCAGTTCCGCAAAAAGATAGAGCATGTCCTATTCTTGTCTGCAGCTTGCGGACAAGAATAGGCATTTCTATGGGGGTGACGGGCTGGTGTGTTGCGGACCCGCAATTTGCGGGTCCGCAACACACCACGGACGTGTGAATGGACCCTTAGACTATTGTGTTCTGATCCATCACATAAAATTCTGATTAACAAAACATTGAACTTAAAGGGGTTGTCTGGGTTCAGAGCTGAACCCGGACATACCCTTTTTTTCACCCCGGCAGCCCCCCTGAGGCTAGCATCGGAGCATCTCACGCTAGGTCGCACAGGGCACAGGCTCTTTTGTTTTCAATAACACACTGCCGGGCGGAAACTTCAGTGACGTCACCGGCTCTGATGGGCGGGCTTTAGTGCTGCCCTAACCGTTTTACTGGCTAGGGCAGCGCTAAATCCCGCCCATCAGTGCCGGTGACTTCACCGGGCTTCCTGGCAGCCCCATGGAGAGCCCCGGTACGTCACCGGAACTCTGAAAAATGCCTTTGCCCTGTGCAATTTAGCACAGGGCAAAGGAGAGCATCGGGGCAAGAACTGCTCCGATTCTCAAGTCAGGGGGGCTGCCGGGGTGAAGATGGAGGGATGTCCGGGTTCAGCTCTGAACCCGGACAACCCCTTTAAGGGTACTTTCATACTTGCGGCAGGACGGATCCAACAGGCTGTTCACCATGTCGGATCCGTCCTGCGGCTATTTCGCCGTGCCGCCACTCTGTCCCCATTGACTATAATGGGGACGGGGGCGGATCTCCAGCGCAGCACGGCAAAAGCCGCCGGACTAAAAAGCCTGACATGCAGTAATTTTAGTCCGGCGGCCTTTCGCCGTGCTGCGCCGGAGCTCCGCCCCCGTCCCCATTATAGTCAATGGGGACAGAGTGGCGGCACGGCGAAATAGCCGCAGGACGGATCCGACATGGTGAACAGCCTGTCGGATCCGTCCTGCCGCAAGTGTGAAAGTACCCTAAGGCTGCGCTCACACGGGCGAGATTTCCGCGCGGGTGCGATGCGGTAGGTGAACGCATTGCACCCGCACTGAATCCCGACCCATTCATTTCTATGGGGCTGTTCACATGAGCGGTGATTTTCACGCATCACTTGTGCGTTGCGTGAAAATCGCAGCATGCTCTATATTCTGCGTTTTTCACGCAACGCAGGCCCCATAGAAGTGAATGGGGCTGCGTGAAAATCGCAAGCAAGTGCGGATGCGGTGCGATTTTCACGCATGGTTGCTAAGATGACAGTCTATTCACTGTATTATGTTCCCTTATAACATGGTTATAAGGGAAAATAATAGCATTCAGAAAACAGAATGCATAGTAGGTGATCAATTGTTCCCGGTCTCTTCTTTACTTCTTTAATGATGAACTACCGGCTAGGACCTGTGGTGACATCAGATCACATGCTCCAATCACATGGTCCATCACCGTGATGGACCATGTGATTGGAGCATGTGATCTGAGGTCACCAAAGGTCCTTTAGCCCACAGCTCATCATTAAAGAAGTAAAGAAGAGACCGGGAACTACTCGAACAAGAGGAGAAGGTGAGTTAATTTTTTTTAACCCTCAATTGATCACCTACTATGCATTCTGTTTTCTGAATGCTATTATTTTCCCTTATAACCATGTTATAAGGGAAAATAATACAATCTACACAACACCGAACCCAAACCTCAACTTCAGTGAAGAAGTTGGGTCTGGGTACCACAGTCGGTTTTTTATCACGCGCGTGCAAAACACATTGTTTGCCGCAGTACACCGGGACACTCTCGTGTGAACCCAGCCTAAGGCTGCAATGTAACAAAATACGAAAAAAGGGGGTGAATACTTTTGCAAGGCACTGCATGCCCCAGGCTACAGCTATGGTCATTTCTGCCAAAATCCAGCTAGGGAGAGAGAAGCTACAGCACTGAGGTCGCCACTGAACTACCACTCCCATCATTCCTTTTTTTCACAACTTTTTTATCCAACATTGCTGATGAAAAAATATTTGGCGGGGGGGCGCACGATGCGGGGATGTAGGGAGGCGGTGACGCGCACGGTGCGGAGCTCCGGGGCTGTAGGGAGGCGGTGACGCGCACGGTGCGGGGCTGTAAGGAGGCGGTGACGCGCACGGTGCGGGGCTTCGTACATCGGACACCACTGCAGTGACGAAGACTCACGTGACCTAAACCTCCTATGAGCCCATACACTGCCCGAAACCTGACTCCTCCTGCACACGTGACTGATCACATGTTTATGACGTCATCAAAGGTCCTTTCTCTCGCTAGGATCTGGACTTCACTGACAGCCGGATATTGATGGGCGGGGCCTCAGATTGCCAGTAACCAAGATGGCGCAGCACACAGATGCATGTGAGTTACAGTGATGGAGTGCGGAGAGGCGATGTGGGTGACCGTGCTGGGACTTGTAGTCCCACAATTGTTTAAGATAGAACAGTGTGACTCGTCTATACAGAGAGTAGATCTCTTCCGGTCACACTGGTGTTATATACAGGGAGTAGTAGATCTCTTCCGGTCACACTGGTGTTATATACAGGGAGTAGTAGATCTCATCGGGTCACACTGGTGTTATATACAGGGAGTAGTAGATCTCATCGGGTCACACTGGTGTTATATACAGGGAGTAGTAGATCTCATCCGGTCACACGGGTGTTATATACAGGGAGTAGTAGATCTCATCGGGTCACACTGGTGTTATATACAGGGAGTAGTAGATCTCATCGGGTCACACTGGTGTTATATACAGGGAGTAGTAGATCTCATCGGGTCACACTGGTGTTATATACAGGGAGTAGTAGATCTCATCCGGTCACACTGGTGTTATATACAGAGAGTAGTAGATCTCATCCGGTCACACTGGTGTTATATACAGGGTGTAGTAGATCTCATCCGGTCACACTGGTGTTATATACAGGGAGTAGTAGATCTCATCCGGTCACACTGGTGTTATATACAGAGAGTAGTAGATCTCATCCGGTCACACTGGTGTTATATACAGGGTGTAGTAGATCTCATCCGGTCACACTGGTGTTATATACAGGGAGTAGTAGATCTCATCCGGTCACACGGGTGTTATATACAGGGAGTAGTAGATCTCATCGGGTCACACTGGTGTTATATACAGAGAGTAGTAGATCTCATCGGGTCACACTGGTGTTATATACAGGGTGTAGTAGATCTCATCCGGTCACACTGGTGTTATATACAGGGTGTAGTAGATCTCATCCGGTCACACTGGTGTTATATACAGGGAGTAGTAGATCTCATCCGGTCACACTGGTGTTATATACAGAGAGTAGTAGATCTCATCCGGTCACACTGGTGTTATATACAGGGAGTAGTAGATCTCATCCGGTCACACTGGTGTTATATACAGGGAGTAGTAGATCTCATCCGGTCACACTGGTGTTATATACAGGGAGTAGTAGATCTCATCCGGTCACACTGGTGTTATATACAGGGTGTAGTAGATCTCATCCGGTCACACTGGTGTTATATACAGGGAGTAGTAGATCTCATCCGGTCACACTGGTGTTATATACAGGGAGTAGTAGATCTCATCCGGTCACACGGGTGTTATATACAGGGAGTAGTAGATCTCATCGGGTCACACTGGTGTTATATACAGAGAGTAGTAGATCTCATCGGGTCACACTGGTGTTATATACAGAGATCACGTTGCCCGGTCTTATAAGGATTCTTGTTTTTCAGCTCTGGGTGATGGTGACTTTGAGGACGTCCCGGATCTGTCAGACGGTGAGGATGATGGAGCCTGGGATGATGATGAGGATGATGGTGGTGCTGGTCTGGAGGTCCGCTGTCTGTTCTGTGACAGGTATTGTGCAGTATAGCGGTCGCCTGTATATTCCCACATGTATCTAATACAGAGGGTGATAAGCGTCTCTCTGCTCCCCAGGACACACTCGTCTCCAGAAGAGATCTTCACTCACTGCCGGGCCCAGCACCAGTTTGACATCCAGCAGATCATTTCCCGGCACGGTACGCTGTGGGGGATGGGCGGTCTCTTCTAGGTTTTCTGGAAACCCGGGTGACAACTAATCCAAGCTCCAGTACAACTAACACCAGGTTGTCACCATCTTTCTGACCTATTTATATACCACCGAAGAAGAGCAGGGTTCACCAGACATCGACAGGTTGTCATTCCCCGGGAAAGCTATGTGGGTTGTAATGTTTGCTTTAGTTGTTTTTAAGATCTCTGCTTGCTGTCACTGAATTTGCATTTCTTAGGCTACTTTCACACTTGCGTTGTTGTTTTTCGGTATTGAGATGAGGCAGAGGATCTGAATACCGGAAAAAATATATTTTTTCTTTTAGTCCTCATGCATTTTGAATGGAAAGAGATCCGTTCAGGATGTCTTCCTGTCCGGCCGTATTCCATTTTGGACCGTACACAAAACAGCTGCAAACTGTGGTTTTGTGTCCGGTCATAAAAAACAAAACAATAAAAAAACGGGTCTGGCACTGAAAACAGTCTAAGTCAATGGTGGCGGACCATTTTTTTTTTAAGAGCCTAAAAAACGGATGCGTCACCCATTGATTTTCAATGTATGTAGTGACTGATCTGTTTTTTCCGTTTTGATTTCACACAACTGCATCCTAACGGAACGGATGCATCCTGACGTGCAGAATCGAAACGGACCTGTTTAATCCTCTGCCGGATCTCAGTACCTGAATTCACAACGCAAGTGTGAAAGTAGCCTTAAAGGGGTTGTCTCATCCTGGACAATGGGGGTATATCACTAGGATATGCCCCCATTGTCCTATAGGTGCGGGTCCCACGGCTGGGACCCGCACCTATATCGAGAACGGAGCCCCGCAAGTGAAGAAGGGCGCACTGCGCATGTTCAGCCGCCCTCCATTCATTTTCTATAGGGCCAGCGAAAATAGCTGAGCGCTGGTTCGGTTATTTCCGTCGGCCCCATAGAAATGAATGGCAGCGGGGGCCGTGCATGTGCGGTACGCTCCCATTCACTTCTATGGGGAGCCGGCTCGGTGGTGGCCGGACGGGAGTCCTCCAGCCACCACCTTGCAGGGCTCCGTTCTCGATATAGGTGGGATTTACCTATAAGACAATGGGGGCATATCCTAGCAATGTGCCCCCGATTGTCCATGAAGAGACAACCCCTTTAAACGCGCAAAGACCAAATTCTGCTCATAACTGAGTTTGTTCCATTCTTTCAGACTGGATACAATGTATCAGTGCAGGCAGAATGTATCCTTCTGTTAAAGGGGTTGTCTGAGATGAACAAAGACCGGGGCAATGGTGGTTAATTCTATAAAATAATGAGGGAAGCAGTAGATCCCCATCAGATCCCCTGCTGTTCCAGAGGTACTGGTGTCACACCCACACATATGACCGCTGCAGCCACCTCATGGCTGAGGCCAGTGATTGGGAGAGATCAGGTGTGTGGATGTGATGTTATCCAATCAGAACTGCCAGTGTCGGGCTATGCAGAAACCCCCCCCCCCCCCCCCCCCCCCCCCCCCAACTGGGTAACACCCATATTAGGACCATCACTGCAAACTGCTAGTAATTCACTCCCAACTTCTAGCAGGAATAATAGAGGAGCGACACGACATAGAGTTATAAGAATAGACGGTAACACCTCCCCCATGAACAATAAAGTCAGAAAGAGGAGAGATTTCAATGTGTAGATTACAGGTTTTATTGAATTGTTTCCCTCATAACGACACCTCAGTCAGCTCAGCTCCTCCTGCGCTGTTACATGCTGCCTGCAGACTGCGCTGCGTTTTGTGGTGACGGGCTCCCTTTAAGCTTACATGGGATTTTGTAGACCGGATTCAGTGGTAAGTAGCACATTGTAAATTCATTTACAGCAAGCAGAGATTAGACAGTTGCTGATCTCCTTTTTATAGCCCCAAATCTGGTCGGGGTCCCTGTGAGATTCCGTTCATCTTTCTGGGTACAGGCAGGTGGGTTCTGCCGCAGCTACAGGGTCCTCGCTGGGGGACCCCTCTCTACTAGCACATTACTGTGTAGACACGAGGGGCCCATTAACCCCTGATCTCGGTTACAGTACGCACTGATTTTCTGTATTACACGTATGATGTTAGTTTGTTACAGCTATGATTTTAGTCTATTACACCTGTAATATGTTGTATGACATGTAGGATTTTCTGTAATACGCATGATTTGAATCTGTGACGCCTATGATTTTTGTATTACACGTATGATTTTGTTGTCTCTTGTGCCGTTTTAGGTCTTGACTTTTACGGATACGTTAAACTCATCAACTTCATCAGATCTACAGTAAGTGACTCCGATCGTCTCTGGAGTCCAGACGTTTGGCGAGGGGCTCCGTGCAGGGTTCAGACTCGGACCATGGCGTATATGACTGAACGCAATGATTTCCGTATATTAAGGCTAGGTCTACATGACGACATTTGTCCTGCGACAATACGGCACAACTACACTGCAGCATCGAATGGATTGTTTTGCTCGTGTCGCAGTCGCAGCATGTCACAGTGCGAGACCATAGACTATCATTGTAAATATTGTCGCGCGACAAAATGTCGTCGTGTAGACCTAGCCTAACCGCTGTGCGCGCTCAGCGTCCGGGTTAGGACATGGCAGTCTCTGTAGTCTGGACGGTGGAGGTTTCTTTTCAGATTCCATTCTGCAAGTTGCCTTCCTGGTTCAGAAAATCACGGCTCCTGTGTCTTTCTATGTATGGGAGTATGTATGTTTGTAGTATGGGAGTATGTATGTAGTATGGGAGTATGTATGTGCCTGTGTATGGGAGTATGTATGTAGTATGGGAGTATGTATGTGCCTGTGTATGGGAGTATGTATGTAGTATGGGAGTATGTATGTATGTAGTATGGGAGTATGTATGTATGTAGTATGGGAGTATGTATGTGCCTGTGTATGGGAGTATGTATGTTTGTAGTATGGGAGTATGTATGTGCCTGTGTATGGGAGTATGTATGTATGTAGTATGGGAGTATGTATGTAGTATGGGAGTATGTATGTATGTAGTATGGGAGTATGTATGTAGTATGGGAGTATGTATGTGCCTGTGTATGGGAGTATGTATGTGCCTGTGTATGGGAGTATGTATGTTTGTAGTATGGGAGTATGTATGTAGTATGGGAGTATGTATGTGCCTGTGTATGGGAGTATGTATGTATGTAGTATGGGAGTATGTATGTATGTAGTATGGGAGTATGTATGTATGTAGTATGGGAGTATGTATGTATGTAGTATGGGAGTATGTATGTGCCTGTGTATGGGAGTATGTATGTAGTATGGGAGTATGTATGTGCCTGTGTATGGGAGTATGTATGTGCCTGTGTATGTTTGTAGTATGGGAGTATGTATGTGCCTGTGTATGTTTGTAGTATGGGAGTATGTATGTAGTATGGGAGTATGTATGTGCCTGTGTATGGGAGTATGTATGTTTGTAGTAGGGGAGTATGTATGTGTATGGAACGATCTGTGTTTCTGGCTGTCTATGTATTTGTCCTCCTAGATCAGAAGGTGAGTGTATTTCTCTCGAGGACAGGTAGGTTTGTAGTATGGGAGTATGTATGTGCGTGCCTGTGTAGTATCTGTAGTATGTGTAGGTTTGTAGTATCTGTAGTATGTGTAGGTTTGTAGTATCTGTAGTATGTGTAGGTTTGTAGTATCTGTGTAGATCATTATTTGTTAAATGTAACCTTGGTTCCAAGGTCCAGTTGGCTGCTCAGTACTGAAGCCGACTTCGGAACCAAGTTTTAAAAGGGTTTTCAAGGTTTGAAGTCTTGCAGGACCTTGGATCCGAAGCTTCGCTCATCCCTACTTCCTGAGATCACCTCGGGGAAGCCGCTGTACTGGAAGGGTGTGGACTGGCCGGACCCTCTAACAAACCTACCCACCAGTCACGAGACTCCGGGGATAACTCGCTTCGCCTCGCCGCAGCATTAAAACAAATTTTTAGAGCGAAGCGACTTGGGATCTTGGATCCGACGCTTGCTTTTCTCATCCCTATTACTGAGGAATAAAATCGGATCTCAGACTTGTCAATCAGAAAGCCTGGGAAGCTCGCTGACCTGCTGGCGGTCTGAGCCGGATTCCCCCTGTGTGAACTGCGCTGTAGCGGTGAGACAACTTGTCTAGGTAGCGCCCGGACGGGCAGGAGTTTATTTCTTACGTTACGTTGGTGCTGAAGCTTCACCCCACGGTTTGGACTTTTAAATCCGCAGACTTTGCTGAAGTCTATGATTGACGACCCCATCCTGAGTGCAGAACAGCAGATAGGTCCATATATATATGTACTGTGTGTGTGTCAGTGTACTGTGTGTGTGTCAGTGTACTGTGTGTGTGTCAGTGTACTGTGTGTGTCAGTGTACTGTGTGTGTGTCAGTGTACTGTGTGTGTGTCAGTGTACTGTGTGTGTGTCAGTGTACTGTGTGTGTGTCAGTGTACTGTGTGTGTGTCAGTGTACTGTGTGTGTGTCAGTGTACTGTGTGTGTGTCAGTGTACTGTGTGTGTGTCAGTGTACTGTGTGTGTGTCAGTGTACTGTGTGTGTCAGTGTACTGTGTGTGTCAGTGTACTGTGTGTGTCAGTGTACTGTGTGTGTCAATGTACTGTGTGTGTCAGTGTACTGTGTGTGTGTCAGTGTACTGTGTGTGTGTGTCAGTGTACTGTGTGTGTGTCAGTGTACTGTGTGTGTGTCAGTGTACTGTGTGTGTGTCAGTGTACTGTGTGTGTGTCAGTGTACTGTGTGTGTCAGTGTACTGTGTGTGTCAGTGTACTGTGTGTGTGTCAGTGTACTGTGTGTGTGTCAGTGTACTGTGTGTGTCAGTGTACTGTGTGTGTCAGTGTATGTAAGTGGCTGTATATGTGTGGTTGATGGTTTCTGTGTATTTATGTGTGTGTTGTATGTATGTGAGTAGTTACATGTATTGATTGTATATGTGTCTGTTTATATCTGTGTGTGTACGGTATGTTAGCAGGTGAATGTATGTACATGTGTCTACGGTATGTTAGCTGGTGAATGTATGTACGTGTGTGTACGGTATGTTAGCTGGTGAATGTATGTACGTGTGTGTACGGTATGTTAGCTGGTGAATGTATGTACATGTGTGTACGGTATGTTAGCAGGTGAATGTATGTACATGTGTGTACGGGATGTTAGCAGGTGAATGTATGTACATGTGTCTACGGTATGTTAGCTGGTGAATGTATGTACGTGTGTGTACGGTATGTTAGCAGGTGAATGTATGTACATGTGTGTACGGTATGTTAGCTGGTGAATGTATGTACATGTGTGTACGGTATGTTAGCAGGTGAATGTGTGTACATGTGTGTACGGTATGTTAGCAGGTGAATGTATGTACGTGTGTGTACGGGATGTTAGCAGGTGAATGTGTGTACGGTATGTTAGCAGGTGTCAGTGTATGTCTGTCTGCTCTGAAGGTCCGGCTCTCAGTCTAGGATCTGTTTGCTTAGCCGGGGCCCCCGGGGACTTGGATCCTGTTTATCTCTTGTTCTGGGACGTTTCTCGGCCTCGGATCTCGGTCCTGGGCGCTGGAGCTCGGAGAGGGACAGTTTGATATCTTTGACGGTGTCTCCGGTCGGGCCCCGTGCATTCACTGAGTGATCGGACATTCTTACTTTTCACCCTTTACGTTGTGCAGAGCTGCGCCGCGGAGAGTCTGACTGAGGTCCCCGACCCCAAACCCTGGGATAAGGAAGAATACTTCAGGCCGGTCATCCCGGACGATGGACTACTTCAGTACGGTAAGCGGGCGAGGTGCCGGGAGGGCATCAGATATTGCAGAACGCCCACTACTCTGGAATATGTAGAGCAGGCATGCTCAACCTGCGGCCCTCCAGCTGTTGTAAAACTACAACTCCCACTATGCCCTGCTGCATGCTGATAGCTGCACGCTGTCTGGGAATGCTGGGAGTTGTAGTTTTGCAACAGCTGGAGGGCCGCAGGTTGAGCATCCCTGATGTAGATGAACACATTCTTCAGAGTGTTAATCACCGCACTGGTGTCATTCTCCATTGTGGAGATGGCATCTCTGCTTGCTGTCTGTGAATGGTTGTAAGGATTTCCTGCCTCTGAATTTTACCAAGGATGTTCCCATTCACTAGCAGCAAGCAGAGATCCTGAAATCAGCAACAAAGTGAAATACCAAGTGATTAAGAACATTTCTGGGCTTTCATTATACACAGATGCACTGTGATGGCGGCTTACCTCCATATTGCTCTGTGAACTGTCCTGGAAGCTGAGATATGAGATGCTGTTTGTTGCTTTAGCTCTCCCTTTTGCAGCCTGTGACATGGGCGCTGCGGTCACTACTGACTCAAGGCCCCGGAGTCACACATCCTGCAAACAGTTCCTCATACCTCAGCTTCTCCACCTTGTGTGTGTCGCAGCTGAATTCTCGGGGGTCACCTGGGGGTTAACCTCCATTGAAGATCCTTCATTTTCTCATCAGATTTTGAAGATATGGACCATGACAACGAGAAGTCCTCAAACGCCAAAACGGGCGCTGAACTATCGTTCCAGGAGCGGTTAAAGCAGGCGGAGAGCCGGGTGCTGGAAACGGAGGAAACCCTGGCCAACGTCCTCCAGGAGCTTAATGGGATGAGGTTTGTGAATATATTGGGGGCGTCTCCTAAGGGCCAATTATGGCCCCTGCTGTTCTATAGGGCAGCGAGATCTATTTGCCCTGTCCCCATGAGATTAACACTTAACGTGCCGTTTAATGGGCACAGTGGCACCTTATATATTTCCATGGGGTCCACCCAATTATAGCTTCCTCTTAAAGGGGTTGTCTTATCTTGCTATTACTAGGGCGAGATGAGACTAAGTCCTGACCATCAGGCGGTCTGGCGCTCGCTGCTTCTGTACGTCGCTCACGGCGCCCCACTACCTTAGTATTGGCGAGATGAGACAACCCCTTTAAAGGGGAACTGTCCCTACCCCAGTGAAATGAACATAAGGGAGTGTAAAGACCTGTGACCTCTAATCTGTAGCCCTCCGGCTGCTGCAAAACTACAGTTCTCAGCATGCTCTGGAGACCTCTGCACCTGACTATGGTGAGGGCCACCACAGGTCAGTTTCTGCATGCTGGGAGTTGTAGTTTTTCATCATTTGGAGAGCCACTGGCTTGAGACCTCTGCTTCTGACTATGCTGATCGTCACCGCAGGTCAATTTTTGCATGCTGGGAGTTGTAGTTTCACATTGGTTGGAGGACCACAGGTTGGAAACCCCACCTCCAGCAGGTCGGTTTCTGCTGCGAATCTGACACGTTGGAGGATCTCGAGGGTTGGGGTTCGGACCTTTCCTCTCCCTTTGGTTTATTTCACGGGGGTCGGTTTGGCTCTTGCAGTTCGGCCTCTGGCCACTAGGGGGAGGCAGTGTTTGCCGCCAGGTCCAGGCGCATCCCATCTGCAGGCGCCGCTGTGCTCATCTCTCCATTTCCACGGTTCAGTAAACCTGTCTCTGGGGTATGTTTGAAATTGATTACAGACAACTTGCGCAGGATTTTGTGATGAACGCAGATGTCAGATGTGGTTCGTCTTCCGCTGGGCCCATCGCAGACCTGGATGAGAATGAGGACGGCGCCTACTTCGGCTCCTACGGGCACTTCGGGATACATGAAGAGATGTTAAAGGTTAGCGCAGAACACAGGTGCTGGGACTCTGATTCCAAGAGGGTTAATCATAGCCCACCACGGTGCCAATCACCCCCTGTGCCCAGAATAATAATGCCACGCCAGCCCCCCCCCCCCCCCCCCCGACAGCGCAGCCATATTACTTATTAAATTTTTACCTGCAGATACATTCCTTCAATTTCCTGTAAAAATCCAAAAATCACCCATAGACGGGACTCTGACAACCAGTATGGCTGATACCGGTCCTACATTGGTTGTCACCGCAATGCAGTGATATAAGATGCTGTGATGCTGCATAGATTTCTTAGTGCCGTCTGTTTCCTGGAAAGTTGGGTGACAACCAACAGTGAGGGCAGAGCTGAGCAGGTTTGTCTTTCAGGGATGGGGGTAATCACCAGTGCACCAGAGGAATTTAGGAGTGATTAAACATGGCTGCTTTCTTTCTCCCAGACACAGCGCCACCCAGGTTCGTAGGTTGCGTGCGGTATTGCAGTTTAGCCCTATTCGCTTTAATGGAACAGATCTGCAATACCAGAAACAACCCACGTACAGGGGGTGGCGCTGCTTCAGGAAGAAATCCATGTTTGTATAATTCCGACAACCTATAAACCATTTTGAGTTTGGTTCATTCTTATAGTCCAGCGTCTGATAATCCGGAAATCTTTTCTGCTCAAAGCATAAAACTCCCGACTGGAAGGATCGAGCGTCAATTGCCAGACGTTTAGAAATCTGCAAATAACATTTCTGCCGAATGGAATTGACAGTAACTGCTTTCGTTCAGAAACAGCGCCACACCTGTCTTCAGGCTGTAAGCGGTATTGCAGTTCAGACCCATTCACTGCGGTGAAGCTGAGCTGCAGTACCAGACACGACCCATGGCGCAGTTTCTGGAAGAAAGTAGACAGGTTTTCCTAATATTGAACAAGCCCTGCGTAACATAAAATCCAGTAAATACAAGGCCCTCAGTTCTGTTCATCTGTTTCTGGGAAAGCTGGGTGGCAGGCAACATTACTGCCATTACTGTTCCCACCAGGGTTGTCGCTCAGCTCTTAGACTGCAGATACGGGGAATGTCTTCTTTGCGGTGACCATACACAGCTGATCGTAGCAGGACAGGCCGACCATCTAACGCAGGCATCCTTAACCTGCGGCCCTCCAGCTGTTGCAAAACTACAACTCCCAGCATGCCCAAACAGCCTACAGGTACCAGCCTACAGCAGGGCATTGTGGGAGTTGTAGTTTTACAACAGCTGGAGGGCCGCAGTTTGAGGATGCCTGATCTAACGTGTATGGGGCGTCCTGCCCGCTTCTCGCTCCCAACGACCAATGCCGGGGCCAAAAACATTAATATACCCTGTATGAAACCTTATGGGATTGCTATTCATGCAATTTCCAACCATAAAGTGCAGGCCCCACAAATGTGACTTCATAGAATATTCTACAGAGAGGCGCCCCAGCGGCCCGTGAATTATAGGTTATTACGTATTCCTCTTCTCCGTAGTTCACAGCTTTTTTTTTAGGTTGATTGCCCTTGAAATCCTGCTGCTCACGATGCGCTTGTATTTACTGAGTCTCCTCCGTTCCTCGTACAAGTGCCGTTTGTTATCTGCGCAGGAACAATATGGAACACGGCCGCAGGGATGCGCAGATTTTTCCCGAGTCGCCGCACCTCCTGTCGTACAGCCCAGTGTTCTTTGTTTTCTCTCCTGGGGGGTGATAAATAACCGAAATTTATGATCTATAAAAGCTGCGATTTCCCCATCAATCAGGGAAAACCTTGAGCGGTGTCCTCTAGATGCAGAATTCTCTCCACCCCCTCCCCTCATAGGATCTTCAGTGAACGGCCCGGGCGGGAAACATATAAAAACGCTGATACATTGTAAATACATCGCTACAATGTAACGGACCGCTGCTACAATGTAAATGTGAGAATCCATCCTGCGGCCAGGCAAGATCCTTATCTGCAGCTGAGAGCCACGGGTTTATTCTCTCTGCGGCTACATCTCAATCGAGGGAGACGGCAGAAATTCTACGTGTCCATAAAATAGAGAATGTTACAAATTAAAATGTAATTTTTATTTTTTTAATTTTTACTATGTTTTCTTTTTTTTTTTTACTGGTTTCCATTTTTTTCCCAAATGTTTTAATGCAGTTTTTTTTTATTTTAATCATTTTTTATTTTTATATTCAGCTTTATATTGTTATCTTCATTTTTTGCTGTACTTACTTTACTTTTGTCATTCGGTATTTTTATTTTTTATTTTTTTATTCAGTTTTAATATCTTTATGTACTTTTATTCATTTTTTATGTTTGGGAAATGAGGAGGAAATGTTGAATTTTTTAATTAAATTTAATGTAAAAAAAAAAAAAAAACTTGATAAATTTGTCGCTTATTGTTTTTATCTAAAAAAAAAATTCAGATTGCAAATCTGCCTTTTTGATTGAAGCGTTGTGATAGGAAAAGTTGCAGCACTGCTTACCTAAGCGGTGTTAACATTCTGGAGTTCAGGAAAGCTGGGTGACAACGCTGTGCGTGAGCTGTAATGGTGGTTGTCAGTGGGGATTCTTTATCTTAGGTTTATGATGAAATTTCTATACAATAATTCCCCAGTGTGCTTATTCACAAAAATAGAGGAAATATTCCCTGGGGACAATCTGTTGAGGAATTTAAGTAGTGTGTGTCGTCGTCCCCCGTCCCCCCCCACCCCGGTATTTCACCTCAAGACCGTTGGCATCGCTGCTGTTTATGGAGGACTGTGTCTTGGATCTCTGTCTCCTGTCTTTTACGTCTGTAGGAAATTTGTCTGGGTTTTGAGTTCCCAACAGCCTCTGTGCTGTATGATTAGCTATCAATCAAAAAATAAATAAAATTCATATTTTCTTTTTTATGTACTTTTTAATTTAATTTCCTTATTTATGTTCATCTTTTATTATATTTCTATTTATTTATTTTAAATTTAGTTTTTATAGAATTTATTTATTCTTTATCTTTAATTGAATTTACATTTTTATGGTGTATGTGTGTGTGTGTGTGTGTGTGTATATATATATATATATATATATATATATATATATATATATATACCTTGGAGTGCTGCTGGCTATTCTTTACTTCTAGCTTATTGGACCTAGGTGCGGGTTCACATTTGCCGGACGTGCACCCCGCGTTTATACAGTGTGCTGCCTCCTCATTTTCTCAATTATATATTTATATATATATATATATATATATATATATATATATATATATATATATATATATAAATTAATAATAATTTTTTTTAATTTTATTAACTCTCAAGACCGCCTTCTTTAGTTTTCTCCTCCTTCCACTTTACTGACTGTATCACTGACCTAACCAAACCTTAGCTGGTCCTAGTCTGGGTTGGTGGTGACTTCACCGTCATTCCCCCTCCCTTGGTGAGAATATTAATGTATTGTGCCGTTTATAATAGACTTTTTTTTTTTTTTTTTATCTGATCAAATTTTAATGCAAATATCATGTCTACTCTAAATATTGCCGTACCTCTGTAGAATCTCTTCTGTGACCTTGAGAAGAAGGCATCGGGCGGACATGTTATAAATGACAAGTTTAAGGCTGTATTCACACGTGATGCTTTTATTGAGGTTTTGCTGCCATTTTATTTATTTATTTATTTATTTTTGCATTTTAAATGTTGCAATTTATTAGCAAACGGACATACAGATTCCCGGCAAAACAGCAGCCTGTTCATGTGAATATGGCCCAATGACTTGATATAACTTTGTTTTGCAGATCGGAGATTTGAATTCCCCTGTAGCGGGTTAAGCGCTGTTCGGTAAATCTGACCAATTTGCTGACGCCACCAGAAATGGCAAAGGTTCAGGCGTCAATCGAGAAATCATTGTAGTGGAAAATCTTTGGATTTCTTCATGAACTGTGCCTTTAGCCTCAGATAATCAATTAAAAGCTGGCGGATCAGCTTTCCGGTCCTGCACACGTGACTGGACGGGTCGGGGGCAAATCATTTGCTGCCCTCTTCCTATCATAGCGTTTTCCTTGGTACCCCACGCGACGGCCTGTGATTGGCTGAGAGGTCTGTGGGCGCTGGGCTGCGTCTGATCTAACGTAATGTACGCAGCTGTATCACTCGTCCTATACGTTCTTGGGACCCAGCTTTCCCTTAATCCTGAATGGCAGATTCTGACCGGTTGCTGAGTCATACGTCTCGCACCCCTGTACTGCTGCATAGGACATAACGGCGTTATGATCCAGGTGTCCGGAAAAGTCGGGTGACAACCTTTGTGGTCCCTGTAATAATATCCATTTTACTTGACACCCAGGAACAGTTATTGAATCCCAATGGATGGAACTTTTAAAATTTTTGGTGTTTTTTTTTTATACCCTTATCAGCTAAAAAAAAAAGCTTTTAAAAGTCAAAATGGAAAAAAAAATTCTGCATAAGTATTCACGCCCTCTACTATTTTCATAGATGTGTATTTTTCGGTGTCTGGTGAGCAGTGTAGGGTTTTTCTCCTTCATCCCATTGAAGGACACGGCGGTCGACCACGTCTCAGGCTGATAACGGGGAGCACTGCGGGTGTAAAATATCCCCACCTCCGTCACATATTGCGCAGATCGTCCAGCCTTTGTTCGGTAGATGTCCCGTCCCTGGCCGGCTGTGCTGCAGCAGTCTATAATGAGAACCATTGTGAAGCGACAGGGATGAAACGCGCGATAAAATGTATTTACGTCAGTTCAGAAAATAACAGAAAATAAATCCCTTTCTTGGAAGATGTGATTTCAGGCATTTCCTTGTCATTTTAATTGATCACCTTTGCAGAGCTTCACGCTTGAGATAACAAACCCAATTTGCATTATATTAGTTGTAATTACCACTGGCGATCACTTAGTGACGGAAAACCTGACTATGTCGCGGGCAGGAGAACATCATTTCAAATGAATACAATTCACTTAGATTTGTGTAAATAATACTTTTTTATATCGAGTATTTTTATGAATATTTGTATTTTAGTTTAATTTTTATTAATCTCTCTATTTTTACTTATTGTTTTTACCATTTTCTTTTTTGTTGTCTTCATTATATTTTATTATTTTATCATTACTATTTTTATTATTATATATGTTTCATACCTAAACTACATTTTTGTTAAATAAAAATTCCTAATTATGGAAACCAATAGGACATTTTTGGTCTAGAAGAATAAAAGAAATCCAGTCATTATAATAAATCCTTTGAACTCTTAGATATTGGGGCGTCACGTGATTTAAAACCCTTATTCTTTTCCTTTTTATAAAATTCTCTTTTCCTGATTTTTTAAAATCTTTTTTCTCTGCAGGATGCAGTGCGGACAGAAAGCTACAGGAACTTCACGTACCAGAATCCTGATCTATTTAAAGACAAGGTGAGGAATGGCCCCTGTGAACGGCTAGAAGCCAAGACGGAGCAGGCGCCGGTCGCATTGCTGTAGTACGGCGGTGACAGCCGGGGATTTAATACGTCGGAGGATGTTCGTCGAGTGCTTGAGACTGCTGAGTGCAGATAATGCGGGGTGGGTTTTATTTTCCACCCTTTATTTATGGACTGGAGGATAAGAGTGAGGCCGGCTTTACTGTGTCCAACGTAATTGGCTATTTAAAATAAATAAATAAATATAGATATATCCCAAACACATCATTTTATAAAATTACAAAAAAATATATTCTTTAAAAATATAAAAATACAATCTGTTCTCTTCTTCGTGACGTGGTAAAATATTGCATCTAATAATGACCTGATTATTTTGTGAACACAGTGGGAGTTCTGACCAGATGAGCTTACAATCTAAAGTCTGCAATTGACCTTTATGGTTTCTGTTGGTGGAGGGTCTCATGGTGTGACCCCCCCCCCCCAATTAGTCACCCCATGAATCCTCTTTCCTCTTGTCGCGTGTGCAGATTTTATACCTTCACTATAATTTATAGAGACGTAAATGTAAAAAATGATTCTAATGAGTTAGCTGCCCGTCTGCCCTCTCCATAGTGTCCAGTAGGGTGCGCTGTTCTGTTGAAGTCTATGGCGATTGCCCAGTGGAGGAGATGTCACCCAGCTTTCCTAGATGTAATGAACGCAGCAGCACCCCCCCTCCTGTAACGCCACAGAACTTGGCTGTGTGAGCCTCTCCAGATGCCTTGCTTATCACCCAGCTTTCCCAAATACCGATCCGAGCGAGACCCTTTAATAATAGACGACCCGGACCGTAGAGCTGACAATCTATTGTGTTTGCGTTGCTGCGTGCATGGTATGAAGGGTGACTGTATTTGCCATCACTCAGCTCAGTAGTAACTTTGGTTTAAATAATGTTCACCGTCTCCTCCGGCCGGAGTGCCCGTCGCCAGGCCGTGCTGTGCTGTCATCTGTGCCGTCTCGCCAGCCGCAGCCGCAGTCGCCTTGCTGCAATCCTCAATTATGGGAGGAGGTTTTGCACTGCAGAAGCCGTTCCTCTCTTGGATTCCTACCCTGTGGATGCTGCTCAGCCGCATGTAAAGAGCAGGGGCTGTTATTAACCCCCTTCAGTCACCAACCCGCCAGTCTCTCAGTACAAAAACTGTATGCACCCCACGTAGCAATCAATGTAAACCGAGCAACTATAGAACGTGTGTGCATACACTGAACCTGCTAGACTTAAAGGGGTTGCATGTTATCAGAAAATCATGGCTGATTTCTTCTACATGGAGTGCATATTACAGCTCGGCTCCATTCACATCAATGGGGCTGACCTGCAATACCAGACACAGCCTATGGACAAGGGTGGCACTGTTTCAAGGCAGCCATGTTTTTCGAATCTCCTACCACCCCATTAATCCATAGGATAATTCTTCTCTTGACCTATGTGTCTATCAGTTCAGCCTGCTCACAATTGCGGAGCACCCGGTTACGACCTTTGGACCCAAGGGACGTCTATACTAGATTTTGATTATAATAGATTAGTTGATTATACTGCTACTAGTATTGTTTCCAGGACTGGAATATCTGTAGCCTGTCAGCAATATTTGGTGGAGGTATGACCCCCCCCCCCCCTACCGATCAGCTGGTTGAAGGGGTTATGGTGTTCCCTTGATTGTTTACCAGGCACAGCGCCATAATTTGGTAGTGGCTGTGTCTGGTATTGCAGCTCAGTCCCGTTCACTTCGATGGGGTGGAGTTACAGTGAAGGGCGGTACCAGGAGCAGCCACTACTGACCGTATGGCGCTATTCCTGGTAAACCGTGACGTGATGCCTCAGTCAGCTGATCGACAGGGTGCCGGGAGTTGGACCCACACCAGTCCTAGAAACCCCTTTATAGGTATATTCTCATCTCAGTCATTAATTAAAGCAAAAGAGGGACAAGGGGTCTTGGAAGGTCCGAATTGGGTACCCAGATTTGTAAATGCATTGCGTTATTGAGCGCTGATCGCCGTAGGTCTGACTGGCTGTTGTAACCCTTGGAGATTTGCTCGTTTCTTCTGGAGGTGTCCACCCATGGCCATGTCCTCCAGGACATCTGAACAGGGCTTGCCATGATGACCCTGCCGCCTTCCATCTAAATACCTTTAGCTGGAGTTTTCTCCGGGCTCAGTAGGTAAGAGCACCATAATAATGACCTGTGATTCTCTCTTGCCCAGGTGGTTCTTGACGTTGGCTGCGGTACTGGAATTCTATCAATGTTTGCCGCAAAGGCTGGCGCCAAAAAAGTGTACGGAGTCGATCAGTCAGAGATCATCTACCAGGCGATGGACATTATCCGGTGAGTGACGGCGCAGCGCTGACCGGGGAACCCATTGTGCTCGCTGTACGTCTTCCGACAGCTCTTTATGGTAGCGGTACACGTTGTAGGAGACCAACCAGACAAAAGTAAAAAAGGCGCTTAAAGGGGTTGGATCAAAGAGGAATGGGTGATACATACATGATTGCTGGGACCCCGCAGTTCAAGAACAGGGAGTCCCATGATCCCTGTCTGAATGGAGCGGTGATGTCATGTCCATTTTTGTCTGAAGAAGGGATTAAAGGGGTTGTCTCATCTCAGACAATGGGGGCATATCGCTATGGTGTGCCCCCATTGTCTTGTAGGTGCGAGTCCCAGCGCTGGGAACCACACCTATCGCCTAAACGGAGCCCCGCAAAGTGGTGGCTGGAGGACTCTGGTCCGGCCACCACCAAGACATTCGTAGAAATGAATGGGAGCGCACCGCGCATGACCGGCCACCGCTCCCATTCACTTTTATGGGCCCATAGAAATGAATGGAGGGCAGCTGCGCATGCGCAGTGCACCCTCCACCAATTTCAGGGCTCCGTTCCTTTAATCCCCGAAAGGCATTAAATGTAATTGGAATAAAAGAAGCAAATCCATATAGATCCTTGGGGTTTGGCGCCCGTGTATTCACTTTTTTTGGGGGGGGGGGGGTATACTCCATTTTTCCTGAATGGAGCGGGGGTTATGCCTGCACACTGCTGTTCCGTTCAGTATATCGCAGCAATCTGCCGTCGCCTTCAGTCCCGCAGAGAATGAATGGATCGGTAGTGCGCATGCTCGACTAGCTGCTCCATTAATTTGGGGCTACGGGGCCCCCTTTCTTGTGACCACTGGGACCCCCATAGATCTGATAGTTATCCCCTATCCACTTCTAACCTCTGCAGGATCTCGGTGCCCCTCCCCTTTCTTGAAGCTGCCCCTCCCCTTTCTTGAAGCCCCTCCCCCAGCATGTGAGCTGCAGATTCCAGACGCTTCACCCTCAGGGCACAGACTTTTCGCTGCGCTGGTCTCTATACAAACCGGCCAATCGGAAGAAGCTGAGCTGCAGTGTAAAGCATGAGACTGGATGAGGTGGATTTTGGACTATCTCAGACACCAATAGACAGTGTAATCTGCAGTCCCTTATCATAGCTGTACTGTCACTCCCTGGCCTGTAAGGGCTGATAACAGATGACAATAGATTGAATCCAGTTATACATCAGAGATACATTGTAGCTTTAATGTATCTGAATTTCCAGTTCTAATCCTATCAGCGCCTCCAATTATACAGGGGGCAGTAGATTGCATTCAGGACGGTTTGGATTTCTTGGTGTTTTTTGCGGGGCTCTTTCCTTTGGCAGTGCGTTGTGTTTTTGCAGGTGTTCGGGACTGGCACCGGTGGCTTCATGCTATTGATTTTGGATGGCAGGCAGAACGCTCTGCTGGATTGTGCGCGGATCTGTTTGGCCTGCAGCCTGACTTGGAACAGACCCCGGTCATGCTTGGTGGCCTGAGCTGGCGCAGTCAGCCCCCGCCACTGGCAGCAAAGCGCATAAAGTACATTTGTTCCCTTGGTCTTAGAATTGAAAAAGAATGGCGTCCTCTGTTTCCCAGTCTGATGTAGATATAGGAGCCCCTGCCCCTCGAGTCGACACATAAGATACCCGAAAACAGCTGCAGGACATGGGTGGTAGAGCGGGCCGGGCATAGGCGTTAAAGGGGTTGTACCAGTTAGGTAAAAAAATAAAGCACTGTAAATCTGATGGTCAGCAATACATACATAAGCTTAGCAAGTTTTAGGCAAAATTAAATTCTATTTCCTCATTTCCCTGGTTCTTTTCTGGCCCTTTGTTTACCTGCAGTAACCACAATCTCTGGAGTTTCCTCATGAATATTTGTCCCCTTCCCCCCGGAGGGAATAAAAGTGCTGCCCTGAGTGACATGTCTGACTGCTTGGAGACTCAGCAGCATGTTGTATGTGTAGGACTACAAGTCCCAGCTGTCCAATGACACTGCTGATACACACAGGATCTCCCCCCTACCTGTTCTTGTGCAATGCTCTGCAGAACTCCTCCAGTCTGTCAGCTCTGTGTCTGCAGGAGGAGGAGGGAAGATCCTGTGCCCAGCATTTGTCTCTTCACTACCTGCAGCTGCTCAGCAAAGCCTCCAGCCCTGAGTCTGTGCTGCTGATGGTAGAAAGGGTTAAACTTTCCTGAAGAATCCAGTGGGAGAGGAGAGACAGAACAGACAGTTGCAGCTCGCCAGTGCAGAGGGAACGTGACCTCTCGTGCACAGACACAGACCTGCTCCTTATGCTTGTGCATGAAACATCATCAGAGCAGGGAGAGAAGCTGACATCACAGGTCATGTGACCCTCAGTGAGATCTGAGAAAGGAGCCACTGCAGATAAAGTGAGTGCATTGTAAACCCCTTACATATGATTAGTTAGGGACATACAAAGAACAAAAAAAAAAAAAACTTTAACAAGGAGATCTCCCTTGTGATGAGGACAATCAGTGACAACAGAATAGCTGCATTGTCTGTTTGAGGTAGTCTGAATCGAGCTCTTTTTCTCATCGTGACGCTTCTAATGCTTTACACTGCAGCTCTGCTTTCTCAGATTGGCTGAAGCTCAGTAGGAAGTCGGTGCCAGGGGAGACGATTCCTTTAAATAACAATCTGATAATTATAAAGTACAAGCAACTGAATCACAAGTGTGAAAAATATTATCATGAAGCCGCTACTCAGTGACCAAGTGGAGGAGTCGGCCTGCCCCGCGTAGGAGCGCCGCTACTCAGTGACCAAGTGGAGGAGTCGGCCTGCCCCGCGTGGGAGCGCCGCTACTCAGTGACCAAGTGGAGGAGTCGGCCTGCCCCGCGTAGGAGCGCCGCTACTCAGTGACCAAGTGGAGGAGTCGGCCTGCCCCGCGTGGGAGCGCCGCTACTCAGTGACCAAGTGGAGGAGTCGGCCTGCCCCGCGTAGGAGCGCCGCTACTCAGTGACCAAGTGGAGGAGTCGGCCTGCCCCGCGTGGGAGCGCCGCTACTCAGTGACCAAGTGGAGGAGTCGGCCTGCGCCGCCCGGCCTGCCCCGCGTGGGAGCGCCGCCCATGACGGTGCCCATCTATTGCTTCTGGCAGGAGCAGAGCTGAGATCCCCCTAGAGCCTCCTGGCCCTGACAATCTGATTGTGAGCCGGGAGCCCCTTGGAAGCACCCTTGATGTTACCCTGTTATATAAGTGGGCACATCTGTGTCTTGGGGGGCATGCATGCTTACCCCTCCTTGGCAGGAGATGAGGGCACCCCAGCATTACCTGGACCACACGCCCTCTTGTGCTAGGAAACCTGCCCGTATGCCATCACTCTAATTATTGAAGTAATTTCCACTGATTTGTTAAGTCCCCTTAATACTGCGAATACGTAATTGATATTTTATACTCGCTGTCAGAGGGGCCAGTTCAGGAGTTCACTCCGCCCCCCCCCCAGCACCGTTTGATTCCTTTGTTTCGCGAGGTCATCCTTTTTCAATTACGCCCTTAATGAGATTCCCGGTGCGGCAGAGATGGCGGAGAGAGGGGCGAGATAAGGGCAGGAGCTGCTCCGCAGTGAATAATTCTCGTCTTGGCAGTAGCTGTCATGTCCGCCATACGTGGACGGAGATTGATCCTCTCCGGGGCAATGGAAGGGGGGGGGGGGCTCAGCCCTTCAGGATTTATATGGCTTTTTGTGTGTTTTTGTAGTTTCTTGCTGTGTATCCATGTTCCTATGTGTATGGAAACGAGCCAGATACTGGGTGACATCTGCCAGGGCCGTGCCCCAGATTTCCATAAACCTACCTTGTTATGTGGCATTACATCCTCACCGTCTCTTTTCTCTGCTACGCTCCTACCTGTGTAGTTTCAGTCTTCACTGCCACCCTAGTATTTTATTCAAGAAACGGGAGAACAAGATGAACAAAACTTTTGCTTCCTTCCAGACGGGCGAGTGATACGCAAAACTATCATAAACCCTCCATCATATCGCCGCAGAGCGTAGCAGCTTTGCCTTTCAGTCCTCTAGGAAAGCTGGGTGACAACCACTTGTGGGAGGGCAGCTGTAATGGTGACCCCATTGGTTGGCACCCACACTTCCCAGAAGAGCCTGTAGATGCAAAACGGGTCCTTTGCTTGTTATTTCTTGGATTTAGGAGGTGAAAGGGCAATCATTGAATATCTTGGTAAATCCAATAATCCGGAAGCCTGAAAAATTGCGCCAGCCCAGGGCGCTGCCGCATGGCGTCCGGACGTGCCGCTCCTTACAATCTTCACTTCTTGCTTTCAGCCTGAATAAGTTAGAAGATAGAATCTCTCTGATTAAAGGGAGAATAGAAGAGATCGATTTACCGGTGGAGAAGGTGGATATAATTATTTCGGAATGGATGGTAAGTCACACGCCGCTGGCGGATGTCGACATAATTCACGCTGAAGAATGAAGGCCGTTTTCTTATTTAGACTCATTTAAAGGGGAAATGACAAGTTGAAACATTGTATTTCTATGTTGCAAATTTTTCAAGGGACTTTTGAATGTAAAATCTCTCCATTTTCTTTGCCGTTGAATGAGATCCATCATTTTTCTGATTTCACTTGAATGGGAGCTGAGCTGCAGTGCCCCAGCATGACCATTACATGGTGGGGGGCGCAGTCTGCTTCTGCCTCTGTCCACTGATTTTTTTATATTTTTTGCAAGCAGCTGCCAATAATAGCTGATCAGTGGGGGTGCCAGGTGTCAGACCCCCCACCGATTTAATATTGATGGGTCATCAATATCTACAAACGCAAGAACCTCTTTAAATGGGTTGTCATAGTGTTTAGGATAGGTCATCTGATTGGTGGGGGTCTGACTCCCGTCAATCCGCTGTTTGAAGAGGCCGTGGCCCTCCGTGAGCACTTAGGCTAGTGATGTCACGTTCATCGGTCACATGGCCTAGGCACAGCTCAGTCCCATTCAAGTGAGCATGCCTGAGCTGCAATACCAAGTGCAGCCACCTTTCAATAGAGGGCGCTGTGCATTTTAAGCTGAGCGCCACAGCCTCTTCACACAGCTACTACTGTGAGAAGCTGACTTTACACCCCCCCCCCCCACACTTATTTGCCTTGGATTTCACACTTTGCGATGCAAACTATAAATTGATACTCCGAGCATTTAAAGGGGTCCTTAACTGTTAATAAAACAACGATCATGCAGCAGCATTTCCGTCCGGGTTTGTCCTCTGGATAGGTTATCATTATCAGATTGGCGGGAGTCCGACACCCGGCACCCCCACTGATCAGCTGTACGAGGAGACCACGCGCGCCTGTGCCGTCTCTCTTCTCTTTTCCTGTCCGCTGCTGCTGCCTATGGCAAAGATCATAGACCGCCACAGTGGATAGCAAGAGAGAAGGGAGACCGCACGTGCACAGTTGATCGGGGGTGCCGATCTTGTACAGCTGATCGGGGGTGCCGGGTGTCGGACTCCGGCCAATCTGATAATGATAACCCATAGGTCATCAGTAGTAAAAGGCCGGACGAGACCTCGCCTGTGCACTGCCGGGTGTGGACAGCGTGGGAATCGGAAGATGGAGAAAGCAGAGAGCAGGAGCGGATGAATCTTCTGTTTTAAAGGGCAAATGCTTCGAAGTCGATTTGTTTAGCGTTTTTCCCACATCCACAGGATGTTCAATAAATATGTGATGTGTGGGGAATCCCATGGAAGCTGATGCAAAAAGCGGGGTGCTACTTTTCATTGGCAGGCTAGGGAACTCCACCTAGCCAGTGCTAGGAACCCCACCTATCAGGTATTTAAACTGTAAAAGTGATGTAAAAAATGACAATAAGACGTCGTATAGTATACGATCATCTCTAACAAAGCTAGAACCAGCCCTGCACCTCGCATGGGTCCAGAGATCTCCCCATTCACTGCTCCAATTGTGCTGCTACATTTTTTTCAGGCTAGCAGCTCAGGGGACCTGTCCCTTCCCAGGGGTGTGCCTTTTCTCAGGGGATGTGTCCTTTCTGCTGCAGCTCCTTCCCTCTAACAGTCGCTGCTTCTAACAGTAGATATGGCTGGTGAAAGTTGAAGGTTTAAACTGAGTGTGTGCGACCATCTCAGCGAGGTGTACAAGAAATAAGGAATAGGGCAAACAAAGAGTCCTCTTCTATGTCTGTGTACAAACCTTCTTTCCTCCAGACGCAGAGGACGTCCCCTCGTCACAGTCACAGTCCTGGGGATAAATAGATGATGGGAGAGATCTCTGTACTGACCCCTGATATATTTATACATAGTAATTAGATCTCCCCTCAGTCGTCTTTTTTCTAAAGCGAATAACCCTAATGTTGATAATCTTTCAGGGTACTGTAGTTGCCCCATTCCAGTTATTACTTTAGTTGCCCTCCTCTGGACCCTCTCCAGCTCTGCTATGTCTGCCTTGTTCACAGGAGCCCAGAACTGTACACAGTACTCCATGTATGGTCTGACCAGTGATTTGTAAAGTAGTAGGAATATGTTCTCATCACCGGCATCTATGCTGCTTCTGATGCAACCCATTATCTTGTTGGCCTTGGCAGCAGCTGCCTGACACTGGTTTTTACAGCTTAGTTTGCTGTTCACTAAAATTCCCAGGTCCTTTTCCATGTCAGTGTTACCGAGTGTTTTACCATTTAGTATGTACGGGTGACTTGCATTATTCCTTCCCATGTGCATAACCTTACATTTGTCAGTGTTAAACCTTATCTGCCACTTATCTGCCCAAGCATCTAATCTATCCTGATCCCTCTGTAGTAGTATACTGTCCTTTGTAGTGTGTGTGTGTGTATGTATATATACAGTATACTGTCCTCTTCAGTGTTAATTACTTTACACAGTTTAGTGTCATCTGCGAAAATTGATATTTTACTATGCAAGCCTTCTACAAGATCATTAATAAATATATTGAAGGGAATATGGCCCAATACTGACCCCGGAGGTACCCCACTAGTGACAGTGACCCCTCCAGTACTGACCCCTGTGGTACCCTGCTAGTGACAGTGACCCAATCTGAGTGTGTACCGTTAATAACCACCCTCTGTTTTCGATCACTGAGCCAGTTACTTAAAGTGGACCTTTCACCTTGAAAAACATTGTGAACTAAGGCGGAGTCTTCCCTTGTCCTGTGGGCGTCTCCTTCTCCTAGGCTGCAGCGCTGGCCAATCACAGCTCACAGCCTGGGAGAAAAAAAACTCCCAGGCTGTGAGCTGTGCGCTGTGATTGGCCAGCGCTGCAGCCTAGGTGAAGGAGACGCCCACAGGACAAGGGCAGACTCCGCCTACTATAACTTAGTGAGAGAAGATACCGGAGGGCATAACGGGAGAACGGAGCGGCGCCCGGGGATAATAGTAAGTGCAAGGAGATCCCTGGGCGCCGCTCTATATGTCAGCATACTTAGTTCACAATGTTTTTCAAGGTGAAAGGTCCACTTTAAGCCTCATGCACACGACCGTTGTGTGTTTTGCGGTCCGCGTGTGTGTTCCGCAATTTGCAGAACGGCACAGACAGCCATTGATATAACTGCCTATTCTTGTCCGCAAAATGGACAAGAATAGGGCAGGTTATATAGATTTTGTTTTGCGGATCACTGAACGGAGCAACGGATGCGGACAGCACAAAGAGGCAAAAAGAAAAAGGCAGGCGTGCTCAAACCCTGTTGCACCGAGCACGGACCATGCTGGGAACCACAGCGTAACTTAAGTAAAGGAGAAAAAGAGAAAAAGAAGTCCAGCTCGATTAAAATGTTACCTTTATTTTTCAGTGCAGATTAAAAGCCAGTTACACTCCAATCAACATGTTTCGGATCAAGGACAATAGCGATCCTTCCTCATGACTCACAGAGAGCGCTGTCCGCATCTTTTGCGGCCCTATTGTAGTGAATGGGTCTGCATCCAAGCCGCAAAAACTGCAGCTCGGATGCGGACCAAAACAACGGTCATGTGCATGAGGCCTAACCTATAGACAGACGTTTTCTCCCAGTCCGAGCATTCTCATTTTATATACTAACCTTTTATGAGGTACAGTGTCAAATGCTTTGGAGAAGTCCAGATACACGACATCCATTGATTCGCCGCTGTCAAGTCTAGAACTTACCTCCTCATAGAAACTGATTAAATTAGTTTGACATGACCGATCCCTCACGAAGCCATGCTGATATGATGTTGTTTGCTTGTTTTCGTTGAGATCCTCCAAGATAGCATCTCTCAGAAAACCTTCAAACAGTTTACCCACAACAGATGTTAAACTTACCGGCCTATAGTTTCCAGGCTCTGTTTTTGGACCCTTTTTGAATATTGGCACCACATTTGCCATGCGCCAATCCTGTGGGACATTCCCTGTCAGTATAGAGTCTGCAAATATCAGAAATAAGGGTCTGACTATGACGTTACTTACCGTATTTTTCGCCCTATAAGACGCACCTGCCCATAAGACGCACCTGCCCATAAGACGCACCTAGGTTTTTGAGGAGGAAATGAAGAAAAAAATATTTTGAACCAAAAGGTGTGCTTTTGGTTGGTTTTGAACTAATGGTAGCCTGTGGATGACACTATTATGGGGGATCTGTGGATGACACTGTTATGGGGGATCTGTGGATGACACTGTTATGGGGGATCTGTGGATGACACTGTTATGGGGGATCTGTGGATGACACTGTTATAAGGGATCTGTGGATGACACTGTTATGGGGGATCTGTGGATGACACTGTTATGGGGGATCTGTGGATGACACTGTTATGGGGGATCTGTGGATGACACTGTTATGGGGGTTCGGTGGATGACACTGTTATGGGGGATCTGTGGATGACACTGTTATGGGGGATCTGTGGATGACACTGTTATGGGGGATCTGTGAATGACACTGTTATGGGGGATCTGTGAATGACACTGTTATGGGGGATCTGTGAATGACACTGTTATGGGGGATCTGTGGTTGACACTGTTATTGGGGAATCTGTGGATGACACTGTTATGGGGAATCTGTGGATGACACTGTTATGGGGAATCTGTGGATGACACTGTTATGGGGGATCTGTGGATGACACTGTTATGGGGATCTGTGGATGACACTGTTATGGGGGATCTGTGGATGACACTGTTATGGGGGATCTGTGGATGACACTGTTATGGGGGATCTGTGAATGACACTGTTATGGGGGATCTGTGAATGACACTGTTATGGGGGATCTGTGGATGACACTGTTATGGGGGATCTGTGGATGACACTGTTATGGGGGATCTGTGGATGACACTGTTATGGGGGATCTGTGGAGGACACTGTTATTGGGGGATCTGTGGATGGCATGACACTGCTATGGGGGGATCTGTGGATGGCATGACACTGCTATGGGTGGATCTGTGGATGGCATGACACTGCTATGGGGGGATCTGTGGATGGCATGACACTGCTATGGGGGGGGGGGATCTGTGGATGGCATGACACTGCTATGGGGGGGGGGGGATCTGTGGATGACAGATAAATAGCATCTTATGGTATGTGTCATCCACAGATCCCCCCCCCCCCTCATAACAGTGTCCCTGTGTATTGTGAATGACCCCCAATACAGGGGGTGGGGGCTTGCATCTACACTAGTTTTGTAATGGCAGCGGGGCCCAGTGCAGTCATTGTATTCTATTGCACCGGGCCCCGCTCACTGTACTAATCGTATCTAACTGCAGGCAATGTTTAACTATAGAATATCTTCAATCCAGCAGCCTGTACTTACGTCCGTAGCAGGCAGGAGACTGGGCGGGTGGGTGGTCACTGGCAGCGTAACTCACTAATCACGTGCTTGTGCCGCCTGCTTCATTCATAAAGTATGCGACGCGGGCACGTGACTAGTGAGTTACGCTGCCAACCCGCCCAGTCTCCTGCCTGCTACTGTCAAAACCCAGACCGGCACTTAAAATCCAGTCCGGTGTTTGACCCCACCTGCAGCACACACTGGGAGGAAAATACCTGTTTTCCCAGACCATACCTTTCACTGGGTTGCAATATATACATTTGAGAGGTTTATGTATATTTTTTACCCTACACCTTTCCTTCTGAACTGTTCTAGTCCCTCCTTCCATTCCTCCCCCATTCTTATTACCTTGCCCCCGGTCTCTATCTGCACTATCTTCCCCTCTAATATAATTTCCCCCCCCCAGTCCCTAGTTTAAACCCTCCTCCAACCTTCTGTCCATCTTCTCCCCAGCACAGCTGCCCCTTCCCCATTGAGGTGCAGCCCGTCCCTACGTTAGAGCCTGTAGTCGATAGAGAAGTCGCCCAGTTCTCCAGGAACCCAAACCCCTCCTTCCTGCACCAGTTCTGGAGCCACTTGTTCCCCTCCCTAATCTCCCGCTGCCTTTCCTGTGTGGCTCGTGGTACCGGCAGTATTTCGGAAAACACTACCTTTTGAGGTCCTTGCCCTAAGCTTTTGACCTAAATCCCTAAAATCATTTTTAAGGACTCTCCACCTACCTCTAACTTTGTCATTGGTTCCGATATGGACCGTGACCGCTGGGTCTTCTCCAGCCCCTCCCAGTAATCTGTCAACCCGATCCGCGATGTGTCGAACTCGAGCGCCAGGAAGACAGCACCGCGTTGGACGATCCCGTTCTTTGTGACAGATCGCCCTATCTGCACCCCTAGAATATTTTTCATGAGACAACCCTTTAAATGATTCATTTGGTCATCTGACTGTTTATAGAGTTATATTTTCCTGCACCTCGTTGCAGTTGCAGCGCTAGGGCTAAACCCCTGATTTCTAGGAAACGTTTTCTGACATGACCGCCACCATGCTGTCAGTCTGGTTGTTAGAGATACATTGTAACAATTGTAACCTTTGTCAAGCAATTAAATGGGGAATTCAAGTTGTAAGGGTACATGCACCCGTTTAGGATTCATGTGCGGAGAACCCGCACTGGAATCCGCAGGTGTTCGTAGGCAAATGTGTGCGGTCAATCCGCATCAATTGGTGCGGATTGTACTAAATGAATGAAGAAAATCCGTTCAGGAAAAATAAAATAAATTGACAATCCGCACCGCAGGTCAAAATCTGCATCGTGTGCATTGAGAATTTCAAATTCTCATAGAATACAGTGTACGTGACCTACAGTGCGTATTTTCCGCGTGGAAAATCCGCACGAAATCCTGATCGTGTGCATTTAGCCTATGTAGTTTTACCCATCCACAGGGTGGGGAATAACGGTTAGAACAGTGGGGGGCCTATTGCTTAGACCCCCACCGATCACGAGCATGCAGGCCCCGTACCCCCTGCAGCCCCCCTGAAATTAACTGATCGGCTGGTTGAACATGCGCGCAGCCGCTCCATTCATGTCTATGGGAATCCCAGCTATTGTCGAGCGCTGTACTCGCCGATCTCTAGAACTGCCATAGAAATGAGCGATGTGGCCACGCGCATGTCCGACCGGCCACTCCGTTCATTTCAGGGGGTACAGGGCCCCTGTCCTTGTGACCGGTGGGGATCGCAGCACTAGGACTGGGGACAGGGAAGGGAAAGGAGAGTCTTCCGGACATTTTACCATCATTTTGGTGGAGAATCCCTTTTAGTACTGAGCTTCCCGTGCATTATTCCCCTCGTTCCTGCTCATTATTCCTCCCGCTGCCTCGCCAGTCTTTTTGCTGGGGCCATTAATCTCCTTATCATGGGAATATCTGCTATCTTGTTGTGTCAGGGTCTGTACTCGCTCTGGAGACATTTGCATTTTCTTGCTCCTTTTATCATTGCAGTAAGTTTGTCGCTTCCGTCGAGTCCTCATCCCGCTCCTCGGACCATTTGTCTTCAGGAGCGTTGGCCATCACAACCGCCGTCACATATTAGGCACAGCTCTGCTGTATCACTTACTGGGATTAGCATTTATAAGATACACGCGCTCCGCAGCTCCAAGGATCCTGGGGCTGACAGGAAAGGACTCCTGCAGTCCTATGTAAATCTTCGTCAAGAAACTTTTTAATATACTTTTTGTATTCAATTTTAAGTTCTCGGATTGCTGTCAGAGGCTGAAAATCCATGCTGGCCTAATCTTAACCACACAGCTGAGGTTTTGCCACTGTGTATCGGTCACTGAGCCAGATTTGACTCCAGTCTAGCCAGCACTGCAGCTGTGTGAGCAGGACCAGGTGAATGTTACCACTCACTTAACAGCAAGCAGAGATCTTTAAAATGGTGAGGACATTTTCCAATATTTATTGTAGAAGCTACCGAACTTTTCATTTTAGATTGATTTAAAGGGTCATTAATAGCCGATCGGTGGGGGTCTCGCTTCCGGCTTCCCCGATGGAAAAACTGTTTGAAGGGGCCCAGCCTTTTCATACTGCACCAAGCACAGCGCCATATGTTGTATAGTGGCTGTGCTTGGTATTGCAGTGCAGTCCCATTCACTTGAATGAGGCCTCTTGCACACAACCGTATGCCCCCTGAGCCACACGGTCCGTGATTGGGCCATATGTCCCGGCGCTGCATTGATGGTGCGCACACAGCATCATAGATTACAATGATGCACGTCGGGCCACTATTGTCCCGCACTCATAAGATCATGAGTGCAGTGCTATTATAGTCCCGCGGGCAGCCCGACGTGCACAGCATCATTGTAATCTATGATGCTGTGTGCTCCCGTGCGCACGATCAATGCCTGGGGCCTGAGGTTGAGCTGCAGAAAAACCATGCGACCGATGGATGTGTCATCACAGGCTGGAGAAGAGGCCACGGTGCTGCCCCTTCCAACAGCTGATTGGCATGCATACCAGGTATTGGACCCCTACAATCTAATATTAATGACTTGAGGATAGGCCATGATTATTTAAAGGGGTTTTCTGATACTTTAATACTGATGACCTATTCTCTGGATAGTTCAGCAGTATCTGATCAGTGGGGGTCCTGGGTGCCGCCGATCAGCTCGCAGCTTTCTCACATCTCTAGGACAGTGAAGACACGTTCATGTGTCTCGTGGTCTAGGAGCAGCTCAGCCCCATAGAAGTGAATGGGGTGCAATACCAAGGACAGCCACTATACAATGCACAGAGATGGTGAGCACAGAGAAGACCACGGTGCTCAAAGGAGAGCTGGCGCCTTATCAAACAGCCGATCACCGGGGGTCCTGGGTGTCAGACCCTCACCAATCAGCAGATAGCCCATCTCAGACAATGGGGCATATTGCTAGGATATGGCCCCAATGTCTGATTGAAAGGCGTGATTGAGGTCTACATTAAAAGGCGTGGAGGGCGCCCTGCGTACGCGCAGCCGCCCTCCATTCATTTCTATCGGGCTGCCGAAAATAGCCGAGCGCTGGCTCGCGATCTCCATCGCCCCATAGAAATGAATGGGAGCAGTGGATTAAATCTGGTAACAGAATCTGTATTAGGTAATTGACGTTCTCCAGGGTACTCCAGCAGGAGCATCACTTTTTTTGTTTTTTGGGGGGGTGTTGATACTTTCCGTTTTTCTCTACAGCTTTGCTTCGATTATCCATATTGCTAACTGCAGTTACTATGGTGATACACTGCTGCTTCTCCAGCGCATCCGCCCACAGTTTGCCCATTTCATGTTTTTTTTGGGATTAATGCTGAAATTAGAGCCTCCATTTATGCGCTGCCAGATGTTAACGCCGAGTGTTGGAATTTTAACACTTTCCTCTGCACTAAAATAATAAAAAAAACTTGAAAATATCAGATCAAATTATTAGTCTTTTGGGGGGCACAGGCCGATGATCAGGGCGGAACAAGGCATCAAACACCTGGATATTGGTGACCAGTGTCAGGCAGCTGCTGCCGAGGCAATAAAATAAGAGGCCTCCATACAGATCACCCATCAGAGCAGAGATGGAGCCTTGTGTACAGCACATGTAACAATGTCATCTGGTTGCTAGGGATACTTTGTAACAACGAGTCTGTTCAGTGTGGTCGTCCCTAGCAACCAGTCAGGTCCTCAGATCAAGGAAGAAATCGCACTGAACTGGGGGGCAAAGGCTGGGCAGCAGGTAAACCAGGACCCTCACACTAGATTTAGTTTAGTTATATATATATTTTTTTTAGTTTTTAAAGTTGGTTTCTATGGAACAAAATTATAAAATTAGGAACGCTTCAATTTACGGACCTAATGGATTCCACACTATTCCGTAGGTCAGCCGCCAGACCTTCGACCTTCTAATGTCGGTGGGGACAGATTTACGATGACTGACGTTTCTGGCCTAAAGTCCTTTGGAATAAGGGGCGCCAGATTTATTAAAGGGGTCTGCCCATCTGGGACATTCATGGCATATCGCTAGGATATGCCATCAATGTCAGACAGGTGTGGCCGCTACTATCCCCAAAACAGGAACCCCCCTTTACCACCCACAACCCCCCCCCCCCAAAGTGAACATAGGGCAGCCACCCTCCATTCACCACTATAGGAATTCTGCTAGTTTCATAGTGGTGAGCTGCGCTTGTGCAGCGTGCTCTCCTTCACTTTTGGGGGCCCTGTTCTGTTTGATTTGCGCCATAAAAGAGGCGTAAAGCTGTTGATAAATCTGCCTCTTTGTGTTTGAGTTCTTCACCATTTTAAAGATCTCTGCTTGCTACCAATGAATGAAAATATTCTTGCCTGCGTCCACAATCTGAATACCTATTCACACCTAATGCGTCTGAGAGTTTCCTACAATTGTATCCAGTCTACACAATCCTCTGTGAGCTAAACAGCCTGGGCTTCATGTCACCTGCTCTGATACATTGTAACAAACTATAGGACGGGGTCTGAGCTGCTGATAGGTTGTGCTCACAGAGGATTGTCTTCAGTGGATGCAACGGTCACAAACCTTCAGCTGTCGGGTCTGTGCAGGTTTTCAGCATCTGGACGTCCAATAAGAATGTTTGTTTGTTTTTTTTTGTTGTTTTTTTACTGACAACAAGCAGAGATCTTGAAAATGGTGATGAATTGGGACGCAAAGTGTATTAGAAAGTTGCAGAGCTCTTTGTTGTCTAATGAATGTAGTGGCAGTTCCTGAGGCCTCCTGGAGTAGCCGCCCATAATGCTGCCCCGATGTCGCCCGTGTAACCTCACCCTGAATCCTGCGTCACTTTAGAATCTTCTCTGGATATTTTCGTTGTTGCATTTGTTTCATTTGAGGCTAATGTGCTCAGGTGGTTCCTATGGCCCCGGTACACGGGGGGCGGCCCGGCTCCTTTACAGTCCATTAATTTTGAGGGTGGTAACTGGGGGCTAAAGAAGAAAAAAACTGAGCGATCATTTGGGCAAGGAATGTTACCGGAGAGCATTCTGGGAAAGATGTCAGGTATAATTCTGTTTCCAGATGCCACCCCTACAGGTGGAGCAGCAGCCTGTGAAATTACATTCTAAATGGCTCTGCATGTGACGGAGGCTGGAGAGTAAGCGGCTGATAATAGACCCGCATCGGGGACAGCGCAGGAAACGGATTGTGCAGAGCAGCGTCCACACCTGCAGAGCATCATTCACGTTCCAGCATGGACAGAGCGCCACAAGGAAGTTATCTGCTTATCTGTATAGGAAACTACTGATAATGATGATGCAAGCCTTTTAGTATTTAAAGACCAGGTCCACTGTGGAAGCTGTGCTCCACCAGCAGAATAGTGAGTGCAGCTCTGAAGTATAATACAGGATGTAACTCAGGATCAGTACAGGATAAGTAATGTATGTACACAATGACTGCACCAGCAGAACAGTGAGTGCAGCTCTGGAGTATAATACAGGATGTAACTCAGGATCACTACAGGATAAGTAATGTATGTACACAGTGACTGCACCAGCAGAATAGTGAGTGCAGCTCTGGAGTATAATACAGGATGTAACTCAGGATGAGTACAGGATAAGTAATGTATGTACACAGTGACTGCACCAGCAGAATAGTGAGTGCAGCTCTGGAGTATAATACAGGATGTAACTCAGGATCAGTACAGGATAAGTAATGTATGTACACAGTGTCTGCACCAGCAGAATAGTGAGTGCAGCTCTGGAGTATAATACAGGATAAGTAATGTATGTACACAGTGACTGCACCAGCAGAATAGTGAGTGCAGCTCTGGAGTATAATACAAGATGTGACTCAGGATCAGTACAGGATAAGTAATGTATGTACACAGTGACTGCACCAGCAGAACAGTGAGTGCAGCTCTGGAGTATAATACAGGATGTAACTCAGGATCAGTACAGGATAAGTAATGTATGTACACAGTGACTGCACCAGCAGAATAGTGAGTGCAGCTCTGGAGTATAATACAGGATGTAACTCAGGATGAGTACAGGATAAGTAATGTATGTACACAGTGACTGCACCAGCAGAATAGTGAGTGCAGCTCTGGAGTATAATACAGGATGTAACTCAGGATCAGTACAGGATAAGTAATGTATGTACACAGTGACTGCACCAGCAGAATAGTGAGTGCAGCTCTGGAGTATAATACAAGATGTGACTCAGGATCAGTACAGGATAAGTAATGTATGTACACAGTGACTGCACCAGCAGAATAGTGAGTGCAGCTCTGGAGTATAATACAGGATGTAAATCAGGATGAGTACAGGATAAGTAATGTATGTACACAGTGTCTGCACCAGCAGAATAGTGAGTGCAGCTCTGGAGTATAATACAGGATGTAACTCAGGATCAGTACAGGATAAGTAATGTATGTACACAGTGTCTGCACCAGCAGAATAGTGAGTGCAGCTCTGGAGTATAATACAGGATAAGTAATGTATGTACACAGTGACTGCACCAGCAGAATAGTGAGTGCAGCTCTGGAGTATAATACAGGATGTAACTCAGGATCAGTACAGGATAAGTAATGTATGTACACAGTGTCTGCACCAGCAGAATAGTGAGTGCAGCTCTGGAGTATAATACAGGATGTAACTCAGGATCAGTACAGGATAAGTAATGTATGTACACAGTGTCTGCACCAGCAGAATAGTGAGTGCAGCTCTGGAGTATAATACAGGATGGAACTCAGGATCAGTACAAGATAAGTAATGTATGTACACAGTGACTGCACCAGCAGAATAGTGAGTGCAGCTCTGGAGTATAATACAGGATGTAACTCAGGATCAGTACAGGAGAAGTAATGTATGTACACAGTGTCTGCACCATCAGAATAGTGAGTGCAGCTCTGGAGTATAATACAGGATGGAACTCAGGATCAGTACAAGATAAGTAATGTATGTACACAGTGACTGCACCAGCAGAATAGTGAGTGCAGCTCTGGAGTATAATACAGGATGTAACTCAGGATCAGTACAGGATAAGTAATGTATGTACACAGTGACTCCACCAGCAGAATAGTGAGTGCAGCTCTGGAGTATAATACAGGATGTAACTCAGGATCAGTACAGGATAAGTAATGTATGTACACAGTCACTGCACCAGCAGAATAGTGAGTGCAGCTCTGGAGTATAATACAGGATGTAACTCAGGATCAGTAAAGGATAAGTAATGTAATGTACACAGTGACTGCAGCCAGCAGAACAGTGAGTGCAGCTCTGGAGTATAATACAGGATGTAACTCAGGATCAGTACAGGATAAGTAATGTATGTACACAGTGACTGCACCAGCAGAATAGTGAGTGCAGCTCTGGAGTATAATACAGGGTAATTAATGTAATGCATGGAAGTTAGTCCTGTATTTAAACATGTGATTCCTCCTCTTTATACTGTACATTTTATGAATACTCATAATAATCTTCTATGGCGCCAACATATTCTTCAGCGCTTTACAATTCAGGGGTTCTTGTACAATCAGTCATAAATAACATAGCAACAGACAAGTCAATAATTAGAACAAGAGGAATAATGGCCCTGCTCGCAAGAGCTTACAATCTATGAGGGGAAAGGCCTGTATATGTCAGGTTCACACGGTAGGCACATAATGCTGTACATGATGGCAGCTGCCGCTCTCGTCCTGTGTTTGTCCATCCCCTGTGATCATCGCTGCAGCTGTAATATGGGGGCGTCCCCTCCTCCGAGCTCCGACTGCGTCATCCCTGTCCTCCTCGCTGTGTAGATCGGTGACACCTGCGGTGATTCTGTTCCATCTGTATTTTATTACATAGTTTAATGGCGGTGAGGATTTTTTGTCTTGTAGACGGCCATTATTTTTTGCTGCAGACGTATCGCTGAGAGCCATTGATATCCTGGTAATCACTGCACCTAAGACGTCCGAACGCAGTAGAGGAGGGTCGGCCATACTCGGGGCCGCCCAGCCATTTATTATGTGTGGGGGGGGCTGCGGCTGGAAGCGATGGAACCCGAGGCAGAGGTTTTGTATGGGGAACGTCCATTACCTTGTGATCACCTATTGCAGTGCCCCCTGCTGGGGCCGATAATGAGCGCGATTGCGGGTGTCAGCCGCCGCGAGGGTCATAGGGACTGAGAATAAAATCCTCTGGAAATACCAGGGAAAGTTGGGTGACGGGCAGAATGGCCATCATTGCTCCCTCCGCCCCACCCAGCTTTCCCAGGGGCAGATCTACCCAGTTTGCAAAAGCAGGATGTGTGTGCCTGCAGATTCACCATTCAGTCAGTGCTGTGTTGGTGGTGGGGGAGGGGGGGTCACCCAGCTTTCCTAGAAGTAGGTAAGATACCCAGCACTGAATGTCAACCTGTTACTAAATTCTTTTGATGCAATATCGGGGTCCGGAATGTCCCACTGCATGTATGATCGCTGGGGGTCTGACTTCTTAGGCGGGGGTCCCCTGACGCACAGCTCCAGTCTCTTGCTTCGGTCACACAGGGGACTCGGGGACCACTCTTTTTATGATTTGTGGGGGTCCCTGAGGTCAGCCCTCCTGTGATCATACATTTATGATCCCAGCAGTCCCCTATTGCTCCAGTCACACAGGACACTCGGGGGGGCCCCTCTTTCATGATTGGTTGGGGCCCAGCCGTTGGACCTCCAGCGATTTACACATTTATCACCTGTGTAGTAAATAGGTAATAAATGTTGTTAGCTGCAGTACCGCACTCGGTCTGTGGACCGGAATGGCGCTGTTTTTGGAAGATAGCCATATTTTTGTAATCCTGGAAAACCCCATTTAATATTATATTTTTGGGGGAGATATTACACTTTTCCTCCAGACAAGGCAATGTGATTGCGTATTTCTCAGCGCCCGCGTCTTGTGGCCGCCTTGCCCCTCGTTTTCTGACCAGGCTGTGCTTTCTCCTCAGGGTTACTTCCTGCTGTTCGAGTCGATGCTGGATTCCGTTATTTATGCAAAGGACAAGTATCTGAACGCCGGAGGAGCAGGTCAGTACGGAATGGGGACATTACCGGGACGGTGTAGATGGCGTTCCGCTCGGCTGGGAATGTTCGCCATTATTAAGCACTTGCAGTCTATGGCCTTAAATAGGTTATTTCTATTTTGGGTGTAACTCCTTCAGTTCCTGATCCCTTCTGATTCATCAGCCGTTCTACCTAGAAGTTGTATCTGTTCCTGGGAAAGCTGGGTGGCTACCTTGATGAACTCTGTTCCAGCTCTCACGGGACTTATCACCCAGCTTTCCGGCAGATCGGCCCAGCACAACAACCTTGCAGGATAACCAGGAGCCTGGGAAAGCTGGGTGACCAACCTTGTGGGAGCCATATTACAGAACGGTTCTCATCCAGCTGTCCTAGAGAAAGATCAGTAAGAAGGGACTGAACAGAATACTCTTTACCCATGGGATACCCTATAGGCACATATGGATGTTACAGAGGGGTCCCCCGTCTATTCGCAGCGCCATAACAGAGAGCGCGTCCTAGAAAGAAGACGGAAATGGCACAAAGCCTCTCGCCTCATATTGTTGGGAGCCTCCGAAGTTGGCGATGTTCAGGACTGCAGCCAGGGACTCCGTCCGGATGCCAACAACGCCAGATCGGTCAGTGATGCACGGAAGAGGACAAACAGCGGCTCCCACACGGCGCAGACCAGGGAAGTGCGATTCTTCAATCACTAGACGTTGTATGAGACTGAAGAAGGGCCCAGTACATGCCGGACCAACCTTACCTGGTCTGCGTCGTGTGGGAGCTCCCGTTTGTCGTCTTCCGTGCTATTAGCAAAGCTGACGCCCTCGGTCACTTCAGTGGTCACCATGTCGTCCTGCTTACTGCTGCAGGGGAAATATGTCCGCACTGATCCCTCTCCACATACGGCCTCATGCACACGACTGTATCTGTATCGTGGTCCGCAAAACTCTGATACCTTTCGTGTACAATCCGCATTTTTCTCACTCTCAGGGCTCATGCTCATGAACGTGTGCCGGCCGGATAGTGCTGTGGACTACAAATTGCGGGCCACAATGCACAGGCGCCGACCACGTGGCCGCGGATTCATTCACTTCATTGGGGTCCGCACCAGAAAAAAGTAGGGCATGCCGCAGTTTTTTGTGGACAAGAAAACCCATGGAAGCTTCCGATCCGTGCCTCCGTTCCGCACCGTATCTCTTGGATTGCGGAGCCATCATTCAAGTGAATGGGTCCGGATCCATGACACGGTGTGCACACGTATATTGTGGACCCGCTGTTGGCAGGCCGCAGTACGGGCACGGCCGTGTGCAATGCGGACAAGAATAGGACATGTTCTATAATTTGCAGAACGGATAGAAATGAAGGGGTCCGGGTGCATTCCTCAAAAGGTGGATCGAGACTGAAAGTAAGATACTCTGCAGACCGACTGAAACTTAACCCTGTAAAGCCAAAACAGTTGACATTTTTTAATAAAGACCTATTGAAAATCAAATTTTTTAACCCAAAATTAGTAAAATGCCATCATAAAAAAATTAGCTTTCAGAGCGGTTTACGGCTTTTAATTCTTTGACCTTGCACCTGAGTCGCCAAAGCCAACCAGCACCCTGGCAGGTGATGAAGCGGGTGGAAGAGAAGTTTCACTTGCCCCGCTTGCCTCCATGTCCTTGTTTTACCCACTGAACCAAATCCTGATCTTACTTTTGCCCTTCAGGTCAGTAAAGGCCGTATTAGACAGGTAGATTGTCCGCCAGATGATCGCTAACAAGCGTTCATAGTAATGCTCATTAGCAATGATCTGGCAGTGTAATACTGCCGACAATCCAGATCTCTCAACAGGTTTAAAAATTGTCGTTTGCCGGTGACAGATCGAGCAATCTGATTCAGTATGGAGATGAGCGATGGCATTATATGCTCCCCATACTGTGGAGGAGATCGCCTCCCTCCGCCTGCCTGATCTGCCTGTCTAATACAGTTTACAGTGTTTCATCCTCTGGTTGATTTCATGGTCATTAGATACGGTTGAAACGTAAATCGGACATCATACAGCACATGACAATCTCTTTCTAACAAAGCTACAACCAACCCTGTACCTCACATGGATCCAGAGATCCCCCCCCCCCCACATTCATTGCTCCAATTGTTCTGCTACATTTATTTTAGGCTAGCAGCTCTAGGGTTGTGTCCTTTCTGCTGAGGCTCAGGTGGCATGTCCTTTCTGAAGGGTTGTGTTCTTTCTGCTGTAGCTCTCTTCCTATCACAGCTCAGTAGGCAGTTGAAAGATGGAACTGAGCATGTGCGTCCACCTCGGCACGGTGGACAGTGTGATGAGAAAGAGAACAAACAGCAGGTGGCGCTATACAGATACATTTTACGTGTAATGCCAAAAGTATACAGATCCAGTTGCTGCCTTTGAAAACTGCAGAATATTTTTCATGGGACAACTGGCTTTCCAGCCCAGAGCATTTATCATGCGTCCACTGCATAGGTTACACATGTTAGGTCGGTGGTCGGCTGGGACCACTGCTGGTCTCCAGAACATAGGACTGATGTGCTCCGCAGCGTGTGGCGAGTATGCTCACTCCGGGGATGAGACCCTGCAGAATATTCATGGGCACCATTGGTTGGACATGATAACCCCCGGGGCTAATTACTTTTGGACGCCTCTCTGTGGCTGTATGGATATGGTATATATCTATGTCTGACTCCTCGTCCTGCACTTGGTTTCCCCTGTATTCCCGCATTCACTTCTCTGCTAAAAAGTCGTTAAATAATCCTAATTACTCCAGAACGTTCCCTATAATTACTGTGATTACTTTGTATCCCGTCTTTACAAGCTGGAATCGATACAATGTAAATGCAGAGTGAGACCACCCCCTCTGGTCGGCGGGGGCTCTGTGCCTGTGCGCTTTCTGCCGGGTTGGCGGCGGGGCTGGCTGTCTTTCATTTAATGCTGACACGTCTCAATGCAGTCCTTCCCTTCCCTCAGCAGGGCTCCCAGTCCATTGTACCACGTTCCACTGCATTGCTTTAATGACTCTCCGCGCTCTCGCTCGTCACTGCAGCGCCATTCTGCACACAATGTGCTCCTGGGCAACGTCAGAACAAAGGCAAGCGACTGGAATTATGTGAGAAATTCAATTAAAGACATGAACATTACACACGAGCTCGTAATTGGTCATTGTGATTCTCCGTTCTATCAGCTGGCGCCATGTGGAAGGTTTGTAGAGACGAGCGGCGCTCAGGTGCGGGCCCCAACTGCTGCAGACTGGTGCTCGTGCAGGAAAGACAGCCGTATGAAGCAGTCCGCATCCGGTCAGCGGTTTTGTGGAACGGGTGCGGACCCATTTATTTCAATGGGGGCCACAAAAGATGCAGACAGCACACCGTGTGTTGTCAACATCCGTGGTTCCCTTCTGCGGCCCCCCAAAAAATAGAGCATGTCCCATTCTTGTCCATAATCGCAGTCGCTGCACCGAATATACCCCTAGCTTTAATCCCTTTTAGATGGAGTCTAGCCCTAGCTACAATCACTTTTAGATGGAGTCTAGCCCTAGCTACAATCCCTTTAGATGGAATCTAGCCCTAGCTACAATCCCTTTAGATGGAGACTAGCCCTAGCAACAATCCCTTTAGATGGAGTCTAGCCCTAGCTACAATCCCTTTAGATGGAATCTAGCCCTAGCTACAATCCCTTTAGATGGAGACTAGCCCTAGCAACAATCCCTTTAGATGGAGTCTAGCCCTAGCAACAATCCCTTTAGATGGAGTCTAGCCCTAGCAACAATCCCTTTAGATGGAGTCTAGCCCTAGCTACAGTCCCTTTAGATGGAGTCTAGCCCTAGCTACAGTCCCTTTATATGGAGTCTAGCCCTAGCTACAGTCCCTTTATATGGAGTCTAGCCCTAGCTACAGTCCCTTTATATGGAGTCTAGCCCTAGCTACAGTCCCTTTAGATGGAGTCTAGGCCTAGCAACAATCCCTTTAGATGGAGTCTAGCCCTAGCTACAGTCCCTTTAGATGGAGTCTAGGCCTAGCTACAATCCCTTTAGATGGAGTCTAGCCCTAGCTACAATCTCTTTAGATGGAGTCTAGCCCTAGCTACAATCTCTTTAGATGGAGTCTAGCCCTAGCTACAGTCCCTTTAGATGGAGTCTAGCCCTAGCTACAGTCCCTTTTAGATGGAGTCTAGCCCTAGCTACAGTCCCTTTTAGATGGAGTCTAGCCCTAGCTACAGTCCCTTTTAGATGGAGTCTAGCCCTAGCTACAGTCCCTTTAGATGGAGTCTAGCCCTAGCTACAGTCCCTTTATATGGAGTCTAGCCCTAGCTACAGTCCCTTTATATGGAGTCTAGCCCTAGCTACAGTCCCTTTATATGGAGTCTAGCCCTAGCTACAGTCCCTTTTAGACGGAGTGTAGCCCTAGCTACAGTCCCTTTATATGGAGTCTAGCCCTAGCTACAATCCCTTTAGATGGAGTCTAGCCCTAGCTACAGTCCCTTTAGATGGAGTCTAGCCCTAGCTACAGTCCCTTTAGATGGAGTCTAGCCCTAGCTACAGTCCCTTTAGATGGAGTGTAGCCCTAGCTACAGTCCCTTTTTAGATGGAGTCTAGCCCTAGCTACAGTCCCTTTTTAGATGGAGTCTAGCCCTAGCTACAGTCCCTTTTTAGATGGAGTCTAGCCCTAGCTACAGTCCCTTTTAGATGGAGTCTAGCCCTAGCTACAGTCCCTTTAGATGGAGTCTAGCCCTAGCTACAATCCCTTTTAGATGGAATCTAGCCCTAGCTACAGTCCCTTTAGATGGAGTCTAGCCCTAGCTACAGTCCCTTTAGATGGAGTCTAGCCCTAGCAACAATCCCTTTAGATGGAGTCTAGCCCTAGCTACAGTCCCTTTAGATGGAGTCTAGGCCTAGCAACAATCCCTTTATATGGAGTCTAGGCCTAGCAACAATCCCTTTATATGGAGTCTAGCCCTAGCTACAGTCCCTTTTAGATGGAGTCTAGCCCTAGCTACAGTCCCTTTAGATGGAGTCTAGGCCTAGCAACAATCCCTTTAGATGGAGTCTAGCCCTAGCTACAGTCCCTTTAGATGGAGTCTAGGCCTAGCTACAATCCCTTTAGATGGAGTCTAGCCCTAGCTACAATCTCTTTAGATGGAGTCTAGCCCTAGCTACAATCTCTTTAGATGGAGTCTAGCCCTAGCTACAGTCCCTTTAGATGGAGTCTAGCCCTAGCTACAGTCCCTTTTAGATGGAGTCTAGCCCTAGCTACAGTCCCTTTTAGATGGAGTCTAGCCCTAGCTACAGTCCCTTTTAGATGGAGTCTAGCCCTAGCTACAGTCCCTTTTAGATGGAGTCTAGCCCTAGCTACAGTCCCTTTTAGATGGAGTCTAGCCCTAGCTACAGTCCCTTTTAGATGGAGTCTAGCCCTAGCTACAGTCCCTTTTAGATGGAGTCTAGCCCTAGCTACAGTCCCTTTTAGATGGAGTCTAGCCCTAGCTACAGTCCCTTTTAGATGGAGTCTAGCCCTAGCTACAGTCCCTTTTTAGATGGAGTCTAGCCCTAGCTACAGTCCCTTTTAGATGGAGTCTAGCCCTAGCTACAGTCCCTTTTAGATGGAGTCTAGCCCTAGCTACAGTCCCTTTTAGATGGAGTCTAGCCCTAGCTACAGTCCCTTTTAGATGGAGTCTAGCCCTAGCTACAGTCCCTTTTAGATGGAGTCTAGCCCTAGCTACAGTCCCTTTTAGATGGAGTCTAGCCCTAGCTACAGTGCCTTTCAGATGGAGTCTAGCCCTAGCTACAGTCCCTTTTAGATGGAGTCTAGCCCTAGCTACAGTCCCTTTTAGATGGAGTCTAGCCCTAGCTACAGTCCCTTTAAAGGCACCATCATCATCTGAGGAAACTTTCTGTAACTTGGCTTTACATTTCAGTTCCTCATCATTTTCAGGATCTCCACTTGCTTGTTCGTATTTGCATCCAGAGGCTGATAATCTGTAAAGAGTTTTGTTCTCCTTACAGGTGTGGGTTTGTTACTATGTCTCAGTGCAGATTATCCACCTTGATCTAAGCACAGTAGCAGCACAGATCTCTCCCTGGTCCTGATACTTTGTAACAGACTGCAGCTGTGTGAGCAGGACTAAGAGATACTCTTATGTTTGCATTCACTGACAGCAAGCAGATATGCTGGCATTTCAAAGCTTTCATTCTATGATAAAAGCTTTATGTACACGCAGGTTCACACTTGGCAGTTGTCAAAATAAAACATTTTCTGGAATAATAATTTTTTGCATAGTGTCCAAGAATAATAATTTCCAACTGTAATAATCCCATTTCTCTGGATCATCTCTGAGATGTTTCTCCACCTTGATTGGAGTCACCTGTGGTAAATTTAGCTGATTGGACATGACTTGGAAAGACACGGCCCTGTCTATATAAGATCTCACAGCTGACAATGCAAATCAGGGCAAACACCAAGCCATAAGGAGGGAAGAACTGCCTGTAGAGCTCAGAGACAGGATTACATGGGGGGCACAGATCTGGAGAAGGGGCAAAAACATTTCTGCTGCTCTGAAAGTTCCCAAGAGCACAGTGGCCTCCATAATTCTTAAATGGATGACGTTTGGAACAACCAGGACTTTTCGTAGAGCTCTCCCTGCAAATCAGGGCAAACACCAAGCCATAAGGAGGGAAGAACTGCCTGTAGAGCTCAGAGACAGGATTACATGGGGGCAAAAACATTTCTGCTGCTCTGAAAGTTCCCAAGAGCACAGTGGCCTCCATAATTCTTAAATGGATGACGTTTGGAACAACCAGGACTTTTCGTAGAGCTGGCCGCCCCCCCAAACTAAGTAATTGGGGAAGAAGGTCCTTGGTGAGAAAGGTCACTTTGGCTGAGCTCCAAAGATCCTGAGTGCAGATGGGAGAAACTTCCAGAAGGTCCACCATCACTGCTGCCTCCAACAATCTGGGTTTTATGACAGAGCGGCCGGAAAGAAGCCTCTGCTCAGGAAAAAGACACATGAAAGCCGCCTGGAGCGCTTAAAGCAGGGATGCTCAACCTGCGGCCCTCCAGCTGTTGTAAAACTACAATTCCCACAGTGCCCTTCTGTAGGATGATAGCTGTAGGCTGTCTGGGAATGATGGGAGTTGTAGTTTTGCAACAGCTGGAGGGCCGCAGGTTGAGCATGCCTGGCTTAAAGGGTTCTTAAACTGTGAGAAACAAGATTCTCTGCTCTGATGACACCAAGACTGAACTTTTTGGCCTCAATTCTAAGCGTCCTACCTGGAGGAAACCAGGCACCGCTCATCACCTGCCCAATACCAGCTGTACAGTGAGGCGTGGTGGTGGCAGCATTCTGCTGGGGGGCTGCGAGACCCGTCAGGGTGGAGGCAAAGCCAAATGGAGAAAAGTGCAGAGATGTTCTTAAAGAAAACTGGAATTTTTTTTATTTTATTTTAGCACAAGGAGCAACATAACAAAATGTGAACAAAGTGAAAGGATCTGAAGATTTTCCAAATGCGTTGTATTTGACTATAAAAGTGTTATACAACTGTTGCACTAATAGGATGATGATATAATAACCAACTGCTAGAATAGCTTCCAACTTATCCATCAGAATGTTACAATTGTGACCGACTGCTACATATCATCAGCCGGTTATAGGGATATCCAGCTCTTATAAAAACCGGTCTGTTCCTTGACTTGTCCTTGTAATATTATTGGCTGTTATATAACAGTCAGGTATATTGTAAGAGACTCGATATACCTGTTGGTTATAACCAGACTCCTATAACTTATCTGGCTATTATATAGTATCCGACTGTTATACCCAGGCTCTTCTAACGTATCTGTTATATAATATCTGACTGTTATATCCAAGTTCTGATACTACATCCGACTGTTAAAATATCTGACTATTATATTCCTGCTTATACTGTATCTGACTGTTATATTTAGGCTCTTATATTATATCCAACTGTTATATAATATGTGACTGTTACGGTCCATTCACACGTCCGTAAGTGTTTTGCGGATCCGCAAAACACGGACACCTGCCATGTGCGATCCGCAATTTGCGGATCCGCACATCACAGACACTATTATAGAAAATGCCTTTTCTGGTCCGCAATTGCGGACAAGAATAGGACATGTTCTATTTTTTCCAGGAACAAAATTGCGGATCACAAAAAAACGGATCCCGAAAAAACTGATGGGGATCCCGAAAATGCGGATGCGGATCCAGGAAATGTGGATTTGCATCCGTTCCAGCCCCATTGAAAGTGAATGGACCCTTATACTCAGGCTCTTCTAACATATCTATTACATAATATACCTGACTGTTATATTCAGGCTCTTATAATATATCTGACTGTTGCATCATAGGTGGCGGTGATATTTTCTCCCTCTCATGCTCTTCTGATGGCGGCCTCTTGCTTTTGCGTTCGCAGAGACATTTTTCCCGCTGTCCTTTTAGCCTTTTTATGGCGGGGGATGTGGAATCGGCTTGGGTCTTCCTCCACGTGAGTTGTTACCAGTGACAAATGATTCCTGGGCAGTGAATCGAGAAGGACACAGATGTCACAGCCATGAATCCTCAGATGGACGACGAGAAGCGATTTCCGTCCAATCAGCACTTTGTTAATTTTACTCGTGAAGGAAAATCATTTTTCATCTTTTCCCTTCGCTTTCTGCAGACGTAGTAATTGAATAACGGATGCCGGACGCAGCGGAGGCGACCACTGACCTACTTCTCAGATATAAGAGACGAATAATCATCCTAAAAATCCCAATATTGTTCGCTATCCACCGATTTTTCGTGGTGTGTAATCGTTACTAGCGATCGTGAAAACGTTCAGTTCTCGTTTAACCACATGTTTCAACTTTTTAAAATATGATCGTCCATTGACATGGCGTCTCAGCGTGTAATAAGTCGTCGCCTGATCGTCAAGACATCGTAGGAGAGAAGTGGAATCTCCAGCTGCTTAAATCTCTGTATAGATGAATTTACGAACAATTCTCCGCTTTTCTGATCGCAATAACGATGCCCGCGATCATTGTCTTGTGTTACAAACGATAACGACTTGTCAACTGTTCAATCGTCATAGTTACCAAATCTTCCTGTCTAATACACCCTTTATTCAGTGCAATGCAATCTACTGCTATCTGTTATCAGCCATGAGAGGCTGACTGCAGACGACTTACAGGAGAGCAGATCGTACACTTACCTGTGCTGCTCCTCATTATGTTAGACCATGTTCACACGTGGTGTACCGGCTGCAGGTTTTAGTTTTTTTTTGTCAGGTTTGGCAAGTTTCAACAGTCGGGAAGATGGTTCACAGACACCTCTAACAGATGAGATGAGCTCTGATAATGCAGGGGCAGTTAGCTTTTCCTAAATCGGAGGAACGTGCAGTGCTCGGTGTAAAAGCAATGCATCCCAGAACGCAGATCACCAAAATAAGGTCTGGGCTGACACTGAACAAGCAGGGAATGCTAGCAAATTTCATCTCTGAGGTCTGCCGAACAGTGAGCGCAGCTCTGGAGTATAATACAGGATGTAACTCAGGATTAGTATTGTAATGTATGTACACAGTGACTGCACCAGCAGAATAGTGAGTGCAGCTCTGGAGTATAATACAGGATGTAACTGAGGATCAGTGCAGGATAAGTAATGTATGTACACAGTGACTGCACCAGCAGAATAGTGAGTGCAGCTCTGGAGTATAATACAGGATGTAACTCAGGATCAGTACAGGATAAGTAATGTATGTACACAGTGACTGCACCAGCAGAATAGTGAGTGCAGCTCTGGAGTATAATACAGGATGTAACGCAGGATCAGTACAGGATAAGTAATGTATGTACACAGTGACTGCACCAGCAGAATAGTGAGTGCAGCTCTGGAGTATAATACAGGATGTAACTCAGGATCAGTACAGGATAAGTAATGTATGTACACAGTGACTGCACCAGCAGAATAGTGAGTGCAGCTCTGGAGTATAATACAGGATGTCACTCAGGATCAGTACAGGATAAGTAATGTATGTACACAGTGACTGCACCAGCAGAACAGTGAGTGCAGCTCTGGAGTATAGTACAGCATGTAACTTAGGATCAGTACAGGATAAGTAATGTATGTACACAGTGACTGCACCAGCAGAATAGTGAGTGCTGCTCTGGAGTATAATGCAGGATGTCACTCAGGATCAGTACAGGATAAGTAATGTATGTACACAGTGACTCCACCAGCAGAATAGTGAGTGCAGCTCTGGAGTATAATGCAGGATGTCACTCAGGATCAGTACAGGATAAGTAATGTATGTACACAGTGACTGCACCAGCAGAACAGTGAGTGCTGCTCTGGAGTATAATACAGGATGTAACTCAGGATCAGTACAGGATAAGTAATGTTTGTACACAGTGACTCCACCAGCAGAATAGTGAGTGCAGCTCTGGAGTATAATACAGGATGTAACTCAGGATCAGTACAGGATAAGTAATGTATGTACACAGTGACTGCACCAGCAGAATAGTGAGTGCAGCTCTGGAGTATAATACAGGATGTAACTCAGGATCAGTACAGGATAAGTAATGTATGTACACAGTGACTGCACCAGCAGAATAGTGAGTGCTGCTCTGGAGTATAATGCAGGATGTAACTCAGGATCAGTACAGGATAAGTAATGTATGTACACAGTGACTGCACCAGCAGAATAGTGAGTGCAGCTCTGGAGTATAATACAGGATGTAACTCAGGATCAGTACAGGATAAGTAATGTATGTACACAGCGACTGCACCAGCAGAATAGTGAGTGCAGCTCTGGAGTATAATACAGGATTTAACTCAGGATCAGTACAGGATAAGTAATGTATGTACACAGTGCCTCCTGTTTTCTATTCATCCTTTTGTTCTCTATATCTGCTTGCTGGGAAGCTGTGGGATATAGAATATGGCCCCCGTTACAGCTCCTAGAGCATAGTTCTCCCTGGTTATGCAGTTATGTAGGTCGGGGGGATGTATTAGCAGATTTCCCTCCTGAAGTCTGGGAAATGTTGCTTCTGCACATTACTTGTACGTGTCTGTATTAGCGTTGAGTTATTATAATGCTGTCTTTGTCTTTCCAGTGTATCCAGACCGCTGTAACATCAGCATTGTGGCTCTGTATGATGCCGAGAAGCACACCGGAAAGCTGGCCTTCTGGGACGACGTCTATGGGTTTAATATGTCGTGTATGAAGAAAGCCGTCTTACCAGAGGCCATAGTGGAGGTTGTCAATCCGGACACCATTATCTCCGAGCCAGTTATTATAAAGGTAATGATTATCAGCATGAAGGAGCCGCGCCGGGCCCCAGAGCCAAAACCAGGATAGCACCCCCTGCTGTTACCGTGAGGAACAGAAGTATTTGAACACCCTGCAATTTTGCAAGTTCTCCCACTTAGAGATCATGGAGGGGTCTGACATTCACATTGTAGGTGCATTCCCATTCTGAGAGACGGAATAAATAAAAAAATCAGGAAATCGCATTGTATGACTTTTAAAGAATGTCTTTGTCTTGCTGCTGAACGGAAGTATTTGAACAACTGAGAAACTGCAAGAATTCTGTCTCTCAATTACCTGTTACTGCGCCTTTAAAAAGTCCACCTCTACTCCACTCATTCATCTAACTTAGTAGCACCTGTCTGAGCTCTTTAAAGACCCCTGTCCACCCCACAGTCAGTCAGACGCCAACTACTACCATGGGCAAGATCAAAGAGCTGTCAAAAGACACCAGAGACAAAACTGTGGACCTCCTTAAGGCTGGAAAGGGCTGCGGGGCAATTACCAAGCAACTTGGTGAAAATAGATCAACTGTAGAAAATGGAAGAGGCTAAAGACGACTGTCCGTCTCCCTCGGACTGTGGCTCCATGCAAGATCTCACCTCGTGGGGTATCACTGATGATAAGAAAGGTGAGGAATCAGCCCAGAACTACAAGGGAGGAGCTGGTCAATGACATGAAGAGAGCTGGGACCACAGCTTCAGAGGTCACTGTCGGTAGAACACTACGCCGTCATGGTTTCAGATCATGAATTGTACGGAAGGTTCCCCTGCTCAAGTCATCACAGGTCCAGGCCCGTCTGAAGTTTGCCAATGACCATCTGGATGATCTAGAGGAGGCCGGGGAGAAAGTCATGTGGTCAGAGGAGACCAAAGTAGAACTTTTTGGTCTAAGCTTCACTCGTCGTGTTTGGAGGAAAAAGAAGGCTGAGTTACATCCCAAAAACACCATCCCTACTGTGAAGCATGGGGGGGGGGAAGGGTAACATCATGCTTTGGGGGGCTTTTCTGCGAAGCGGACAGGACGACTGCACTGTATTAAGGAGAGGATGAATGGGGCCATTTATTGTGAGATTTTGAGCAACAACCTCCTTCCCTCAGTCAGAGCATTGAAGATGGGTCGTGGCTGGGTCTTCCAACATGACAACGACCCAAAGCACACAGCCAGGATAACATAGGAGCGGCTCCGTAAGAAGCATTTCAAGGTTCGGGAGTGGCCTAGCCCGTGTCCAGAACTAAATCCAATAGAACATCTTTGGAAGAGCTGAAACTCCGTGTTGCTCATCGACAGCCCCGAAACCTGACAGATATAGAGGAGATCTGTGTGGAGGAGTGGGACAAAACCCCTGCCGCAGTGTCTGCAAACCTGGTCAAGAACTACAGGAAACGCTTGACCTCTGGAACGGCAAACAAAGGCTTCTGGACCAAATATTAACACGGATTTTCTCAGGTGTTCAAATACTTCTGTTCAGCAGTGCAAGACACAGACATTCTCTAAAAATCATACAATGCGATTTCCTGATTTTTTTATTTATTTTATTCTGTCTCTCAGAGCGGGAATGCCCCTACAATGTGAATGTCGGACCCTCCATGATTCCTAAGTGGGAGAACTTGCAAAAGCGCAGGGTGTTCAAACACTTCTGTTCCTCACTGTATATCATGTCCAGGACTCCACAAACTTTCAAGCTCCAATGCTTGTTTACACCATTATCTTTAGGATATCCTGATGTAGGGTTGTCATGATACCAAAATTTTGATTAGATTTCGGTTCCGTAAAAAAGTATTGCGATATTTGATACCACGGGCAAAAAAATAAAACACCAAAAAAGCCGCGTGCATTCCGCCTTTTATGGAACGTCCGGCCCATAATAGAACAGTCCTATCCTATTTTTTTTTGGGGGGACAAGGTGACAAAAAAATGGCGAATTGCGCGGTTTTTATTTATTTATTTTCTGTTACGGCGTTCACCGGAAAGGAGATATTTTTTAATATTTTGATAGTTTGGACTTTTCGGACGTGGCGATATGTAATGTTTGTTTATTGTTTATATATTTTATATGTAAAATTGGAAAAGGGGGTGATTTAAACCTAATATTTTGGTGTGTTTTTTTATTTTATTTTTTTTAACTTTATTTAATAACCATTTCCCCTTCTTAGGGGCTAGAACCTGGGATCTTTTCATTCCTTGTCCTATTCACCCTAATAGAACTAAATCAGGGTGAATAGGACTTCACACTCTCCCTGCTGCCCTGTGCATAGTACACACAGCAGCAGGGAGCTGACCATGGCAGCCAGGGCTTCAGTAGCGTCCTGGCTGCCATGGTACAGCGATCGGAAGCTGCCACTGCACCACCAATGAGATGGGGGGGAGGGGACCCTGTGGCCACTGCCACCAATGACTTTAATGCTGTGGGGGCGCACTGCGCCACCAATGAAGCTAACTAAACATTTAATACAAATATAGGCGGCGGGTGCCGGCAGCAGAATCACATACTCGGCACCCGACCTCTGACAGGGCACTGCGATCCCCGTCAATTAACCCCTCAGGTGCGGCACCTAAAAACGCTGAATGCTGACGTGTATTGTCATTGCTTACCCCAGCACGTTGGTAGAATCCTCTCCGTTGCCCATAGGGTCCATATTTAAATAAACTGCTGCATCCAAGATGGCAGGAATCACATGGTTTACCCTCTTGACTGCCTCCCCGACTGTGTCCTCTGTAGTGCAGGTGCAGATACAGACGGCAGTCTGCTGTGTCTGTTCTAAATTACGTGACCTCCACCATTGTGGTCTCTTTATGTACGACACCGGCGGGGGGGGGGGGGGGAGAGATTGCTTCGGCAGGTACGCTGAGATAAGCAGTAGGTTGTTTTATGGTTTTGTATGACATTACATGTGTGAAATGTAAGCAGAAAGTCGACATCTCCTTTAAGTCTCTATATGTAAAGAAAAATGTTTCAATTCACTGGCAGCAAGTGGAGATCTTGAAAATAGTTGCAACTTGAAACACAAAGTCTGAAAAAATGCTGCCAAACTGGAAACCCAAGTGATATCGTTCAGAGGTCCCTCTAATACGATGGGAAATCTGTTCACTCTTCCTTCCTCGTTCTTCTATTGATCCACAGGCAAAGCATGAAAGAGTTAAACTGATGTAGAATTGTTTGTAGTAAAAATTAGATATTGAATTTTTTTACATTGTAGATTTTTTTTCTGTTCATTCGATAAAACTGAAAAATTTTAGATACATTTCCTGTATTGATTTTTTCCCCCTTGAAATCTGTCATTTTCAGGTGGGGGGGGGGGGGGGGGATTACTCAGATAAGACTGTAATGAATTTCTTCTCATTCCGGTTCTGGACCTCTACGTCCGTTATCCTTCTGTTTTGTGTCTCTTCTGTCACCCAATCTTTTGGAATAGGGGATAACTGACTGAGTTGTCAGACCCTGGCCGATCCTGAGGATGGGGGTCCTGATCAGGTCAGGCATGCCCCCCGCCGCCCCCCCATTCATTCTCTGCGGGACTGCTGGATACAGCCGAGTGTGTACTGCGCTATCTTCAGTAGTCCCATAGAGAATGAATGGAGCGGCGGTGCGCATGTTCTACCTGATGCGCCATCAAGATTGGGGAACAGGACCCTCATTCTCAGAATCTTTGGGGGAATGACCACTAAGTTATCCCCTATCCAGGAATAAAACTTGGCACAACCCTTTTACATTGCCCTACTGATCCTCGTCATAAAGAATAATGAGATGACTCTGCTGACTCTGTCCCAGTCTACACAGCAAAGCTCACAGTTGACCTGGAAAACACAGGAAACTTGCAAACCTAGCCAGATCACTCTGTCCTGGAGCTCGAGCCTCGACAGTCCCCAGATACCGCCTATTCAAATCCCTGCAAAACTCCCAGAAAGAATAGAAAAGTGGAAAAACGCGTGGATAAGAATTAGTTCCGATCTCGTCCATTTTGATGCCGCTTTATTCCACTGAGGATTTTCCATTCCCTGTGAACTGAAAAATGTGTCTTGTTCTTGGAAAGCTAGGCGACAACTAATATGACCACTATAACAAGTCCTTATAGGTTGTCAGACAGCGTTCCTAGACTCCTAAATGTCTGAAGTTTTTCCCCCCCCCCCCCCCCTGCACAGGACATGGGACATGGCTTTTTTACGTTCTCGTTATGTCTTCTATTTCAGGACATTAACTGTCTGACGGCCGCGGTGAAGGATTTGGATTTTTGCACAGATTTCTCCCTGCCAATATCAAGGGACGGGGCGTGCACGGTGAGTGAGGGCTTCGCCGAATTACTGACCGCACAGCAAAGAAGGGGTTACAGGAGTCATTCCAGTTTTGGGAGGGTCACTGTTTTTATCAACCCTGTTGCTTTTTCTCACTATTTTCCGGATCTCTGCTTGCTGCCAGTAAATAAGAACTGTTTCATCCTCTAAATATTCCCGTTCACTGACAGCAAGCAGAGATCTTTACAATGGTGAGATAATGAACCACAAAGGCACACATTTTACTAGAGGGAGTGCACCTAGATTTAGTGTAAATTGCACCAAAATATCAACTTGGGATCCGTACAGGATAAGTAAAGTGTGTACACAGTGACTGCACCAGCAGAATAGTGAGTGCAGCTCTGGAGTATAATACAGGATGTAACTCAGGATCAGTACAGGATAAGTAATGTATGTACACAGTGACTGCACCAGCAGAATAGTGAGTGCAGCTCTGGAGTATAATACAGGATGTAACTCAGGATCAGTACATGATAAGTAATGTATGTACACAGTGACTGCACCAGCAGAATAGTGAGTGCAGCTCTGGAGTATAATACAGGATGCAACTCAGGATCAGTACAGGATAAGTTATGTATGTACACAGAGACTGCACCAGCAGAATAGTGAGTGCAGCTCTGGAGTATAATACAGGATGTAACTCAGGATCAGTGCAGGATAAGTAATGTATGTACACAGTGACTGCACCAGCAGAATAGTGAGTGCAGCTCTGGAGTATAATACAGGATGTAACTCAGGTTAAGTACAGGATAAGTAATGTATGTACACAGTGACTGCTCCAGCAGAATAGTGAGTGCAGCTCTGGAGTATAATACAGGATGTAACTCAGGATCAGTACAGGATAAGTAATGTATGTACACAGTGACTGCACCAGCAGAATAGTGAGTGCAGCTCTGGAGTATAATACAGGATGTAACTCAGGATCAGTACAGGATAAGTAATGTATGTACACAGTGACTGCACCAGCAGAATAGTGAGTGCAGCTCTGGAGTATAATACAGGCAGCCCATGTGAAGACCCTTTCATGATAGTAGGATGGGGTCACTTTGCCAAATCGCCTTGTGGTTCTGTATTTGATTCCGGTCCATGACATTACATTCAGTGGTGCTTTTTTAGTGCGGTGTTTTATCTTTTATCCATTTCTGGTGATAATTTGGTTCCTTTCATTCCAATGCAGTGACTTCTAGGAGACGGCTGAGATCTTGGTGTTTGTCTTCACTCATATGTAGAATTTATGATCCTGTATCAAGAAAAAAAAGCCTGTGCTCAGTGGGAATAATGTGGTTTATTGTTCATTTACTGCAAGGTTGGGCAGGGGGAGATGATAAATGAAGTGTCAGGCACTAACTAAACCTGCACCCCCCTCCCCCCCTCGGCAGGAATGGCCGGGATCTAGTACAGATTGCTTTGTATCTCACAGTCATGCTCCGGCTTTCTATTATAATAACCGCAGCCTGCCGCTAATTCCATGACGCTGTCGGTACAACATTCCTCACCGCCGCCGTTCCGTGCTGCGTCCCCTTCTCATTATGGGCGGATGCTCCGGGAACTGATGGAATGAGAATTGATCTGGCCTTGTATAATTTCGGAACAGAGAAAGATTTAGATTTATGGGAGACGGAGAGCCGGATGTTGGAGCAAAGAATCAAACCGTCATCTTCTGGGATGTGGGAGGATGAGTGATTCCACGTCCGGTATACATGTAGAGGGGCTTATTAGGGGAGGGGGCTCGACACATGTTCTGCAAAACTGTGATCGCTGAGTAAACATGGAGGAAACGAGACGCCATTGTGCCTGGTGTATCGCACCAAATCCTAATCTGGAACCCAATATATTAGGTATTGATTGGCCCAATGTATCCTACAGGCAGGCAGATTGCAGATATACTTGCTGTCAGTGAATGGAACCATTCTTATTTGTATCTCGAGGATGAGGCGTGGAGGCACCCAGGTAGTTTTTGATGTTTTTTCTCCCCTCATTGCTGAGTCTTCAGGTGAAGCTTCCAGAATTACTAAGAGATCAACGGATCAGTGGTCGTTTCTGGATGTGATTGGCTTGTGTCAGTGCAGCTGAGTGACCGGAGGGCATTCACACGAGCCTTGGCGATATATCCTCTGTCGGCACACGGCTCACCATGAAAGGCGTTCCTGTCACGTGAAACCTTCCTGCATGAATTCTATGTCCAACTTCGAACATGAGCGTGTCACTTATGGTTACATTATACTTCAGAGCTGCAATCACTGTTCTGCAGACTTCAGAGCTGAAATATCCCAGTATTCCGCTGGTGTAGAAGTGTCAATGCTGTGTATAATGTGGTTTATCAGTTCTTCCATATGTGGTGTTGTATCGGCGCTGGTGTATGACACGGTGTATAACGCGGTGTATCAGCGGTGATGTAAAACGGGGTGTATCAGCAGTGGTGTATAAGGCGGTGTGTAACGCGGTGTATCAGCGGCGGTGTATAACGCGGTGTATCAGCGGCGGTGTATAACGCGGTGTATCAGCGGCGGTGTATAACGCGGTGTATCAGCGGCGGTGTATAACGCGGTGTATCAGCGGCGGTGTGTAACGCGGTGTATCAGCGGCGGTGTGTAACGCGATGTATCAGCGGCGGTGTGTAACGCGGTGTATCAGCGGCGGTGTATAACGCGGTGTATCAGCGGCGGTGTATAACGCGGTGTATCAGCGGCGGTGTATAACGCGGTGTATCAGCGGCGGTGTATAACGCGGTGTATCAGCGGCGGTGTGTAACGCGATGTATCAGCGGCGGTGTGTAACGCGATGTATCAGCGGCGGTGTGTAACGCGGTGTATCAGCGGCGGTGTGTAACGCGGTGTATCAGCGGCGGTGTATAACGCGGTGTATCAGCGGCGGTGTATAACGCGGTGTATCAGCGGCGGTGTATAACGCGGTGTATCAGCGGCGGTGTATAACGCGGTGTATCAGCGGCGGTGTATAACGCGGTGTATCAGCGGCGGTGTGTAACGCGGTGTATCAGCGGCGGTGTGTAACGCGGTGTATCAGCGGCGGTGTATAACGCGGTGTATCAGCGGCGGTGTATAACGCGGTGTATCAGCGGCGGTGTATAACGCGGTGTATCAGCGGCGGTGTATAACGCGGTGTATCAGCGGCGGTGTATCAGCGGCGGTGTATAACGCGGTGTATCAGCGGCGGTTCACTGCGGTGGAGGCCACATAGAGAAGCATTCGTTCCGGTGATAGATGGAAACCTCCGGGACCTTTGTGTTAGAAGTAAATGGCTTTTGAGTGAAGGAATTACATTTCATTCATCACACAGGAGGCTCCTCTGCAGAACATCTGCCCCTGATCTGCGGACATGTAGAAAGCCCACGGGGCGGATTAGGATGACGCGTGTCACCATGAAGACCTTCAGTCGTCCTCATTCTGCTTCTGGGAAAGCTGGGTAAGAACTTTTTCTAAGCTGCAGTGGTGGCATCTGTCACCCCACTCCCAGAAATTCAAATATAAAAGGACAAAGAAAATTCCCCTTCGTGAGCCCTAATATCCTAACTCATTTTGGAGTGCCGTGTCCCGTCCGCGCTGCCCATAAATTCGTGGCTCCCTCTCAGCATGCTCCTGTCATGTCTGCAGCCGCGGCCTGGTCTCTCTCTGTATTCCAGACGCGTGCTCGCTCTTCATCCCGTCCTCCATCATCCCCGCTGTTCTCATTACCCACAGAGCTCATTCTCGCAGGAAAATGGCTTTCTTGTTTCTGTCAATGGAATTATCCAGAACGTACCCTGCACAGCCCGGGCATCAAATGTGCCAATCACACCGCACTTTCGGAGCGTTTTAGTCGCATTGACCTGGTTTTGACCCTGCAAATTGAATCCACTAAACTAACTGGCCCTAAAATCACTTTTTTTTTCTTCGAAACGTCAAGTTTTCAATTGAAATAAAACATGTCAACAAAGGAATCTGATAAAAATGTGCAACACTAGGATTTGTCTTCATTATAACAGAACCAAATATTACAGACAGATCCATCCGTCCAACGTGTGAGGTGACCGCTAAAGGAAGTGTCCTTAAGAATGCATCTACATATTAAGCTGTCAATTTATCAACTTTGTACTATCTATATCCTGTATTATACTCCAGAGCTGCACTCACTATTCTGCTGGTGGAGTCACTGTGTACATACATTACTTCTCCTGTACTAATCCTGAGTTACATCCTGTATTATACTCCAGAGCTGCACTCACTATTCTGCTGGTGGAGTCACTGTGTACATACATTACTTATCCTGTACTGATCCTGAGTTAAATCCTGCATTATACTCCAGAGCTGCACTCACTATTCTGCTGATGGAGTCACTGTGTACATACATTACTTCTCCTGTACTAATCCTGAGTTACATCCTGTATTATACTCCAGAGCTGCACTCACTATTCTGCTGATGGAGTCACTGTGTACATACATTACTTATCCTGTACTGATCCTGAGTTCCATCCAGTATTATACTCCAGAGCTGCACTCACTATTCTGCTGGTGGAGTCACTGTGTACATACATTACTTATCCTGTACTTAACCTGAGTTACATCCTTTATTATACTCCAGAGCTGCACTTACTATTCTGCTGGTGGAGTCACTGTGTACATACATTACTTATCTTGTCCTGATCCTGAGTTACATCCTGTATTATACTCCAGAGCTGCACTCACTATTCTGCTGGTGGAGTCACTGTGTACATGCATTACTTATCCTGCACTGATCCTGAGTTACATCCTGTATTATACTCCAGAGCTGCACTCACTATTCTGCTGGTGCAGTCACTGTGTACATACATTACTTATCCTGTACTGATCCTGAGTTACATCCTGTATTATACTTCAGAGCTGCACTCACTATTCTGCTGGTGCAGTCACTGTGTACATACATTACTTATCCTGTACTGATCCTGAGTTACATCCTGTATTATACTCCAGAGCTGCACTCACTATTCTGCTGGTGCAGTCACTGTGTACATACATTACTTATCTTGTCCTGATCCTGAGTTACATCCTGTATTATACTCCAGAGCTGCACTCACTATTCTGCTGGTGGAGTCACTGTGTACATACATTACTTATCCTGTACTGATCCTGAGTTACATCCTGTATTATACTCCAGAGCTGCACTCACTATTCTGCTGGTGCAGTCACTGTGTACATACATTACTTATCCTGTACTGATCCTGAGTTACATCCTGTATTATACTCCAGAGCTGCACTCCCTATTCTGCTGGTGCAGTCACTGTGTACATACATTACTTATCCTGCACTGATCCTGAGTTACATCCTGTGTTATACTCCAGAGCTGCACTCCCTATTCTGCTGATCTGGTCCGCACGTGCTGTGCTTTAGGGTGAAGTCTTCTGTTTTTGGACTTGTTACATAAGATCAGCTGGTCGGGGTTGAACGGCAGGAATCATTGTATCTCATGTATGTCAGATGAGGTTCCCTACTGTGTGGAGAGAATATCCCATCAGCCTTCCTGCCGGCAGTGTCAGGGATGATGGCAGGATGTCATGTCTTCAGCCTCCCTGCTGAATTCCCCGAGAATGCCATCTTTGCGGGCTCATCAGGAGTGATGACAGAATATTGAGCCCTAGTCCTGCTACTGCCTCCCCCACTGAGCTGACAATCATTGATTTCTTTGACTGGATGCAGCGATTGTTCGGAGCAGGACCCTCACACCTGAGTAGAGACAACGCACCCCCCCCCCCCCCTCTTTCAGTCACAGTGTCATTTTTGTTTCCATTGACCTGATATTATGTGCTGATATCTATATATCGATTGGAGTCATTGAACTAATCATGCCTCGTAATGACTTGTTCTGCAGGTTGGCTTTTACAGTATTCTTGATCTCTTGCTTTATTGCAGATTGCCTACATGGGTATCCTGTAATTCACTTTTAATAGACCCAGTTTCTAATATACAATTCTGATATAAAATTTTCCATATCTCCATGTAATGTTGGCTGATGTTGAAGTTACTTTAATTTTGTGCTGATCATCAGTCACATGATAACTTACACTCCAGTTACACAAAGAGCTGCAGTCACAATGTAACCTGTCGGCTCTCCTGCTTCCACTGCTGATTCATCTTTGCACAATTTTCTGAAAACCTATATCTGTACCTGTATCATTTACAATGAGAGACGGAGGCAGTACTATCTGTACCTACATCATTTACAGGGAGAGACGGGGAGGCAGTACTATCTGTACCTACATCATTTACAGGGAGAGACGGGGAGGCAGTACTATCTGTACCTATATCATTTACAATGAGAGACGGAGGCAGTACTATCTGTACCTACATCATTTACAGGGAGAGACGGGGAGGCAGTACTATCTGTACCTACATCATTTACAGGGAGAGAGGGGGAGGCAGTACTATCTGTACTTACATCATATCCTAGGAGAGGCAGTACTATCTGTACCTACATCATTTACAGGGAGAGATGGGGAGGCAGTACTATCTGTACCTACATCATTTACAGGGAGAGAGGGGGAGGCGGTACTATCTGTACCTACATCATTTACAGGGAGAGAGGGGGAGGCGGTACTATTTGTATCTACATCATTTACAGGGAGTGACGGGGAGGCAGTACTATCTGTACCTACATCATTTACAGGGAGAGGCAGTACTATCTGTACTTACATCATATCCTGGGAGAGGCAGTACTATCTGTACCTACATCATTTACAGGGAGAGACAGGGAGGCAGTACTATCTGTACCTACATCATTGACAGGAAGGGAGAGGGAGGCAGTACTATCTGTACTTACATCATTTACAGGGAGAGACAGGGAGGCAGTACTATCTGTACCTACATCATTTACAGGGAGGCAGTACTGTCTGTATCTACATCATTTACAGGGAGAGACAGGGAGGCAGTACTATCTGTACCTACATCATTTACAGGGAGAGACAGGGAGGCAGTACTATCTGTACCTACATCATTTACAGGGAGGCAGTACTATCTGTACCTACATCATTTACAGGGAGAGACAGGGAGGCAGTACTATCAGTACCTACATCATTTACAGGAAGAGACAGGGAGGCAGTACTATCTGTACCTACATCATTTACAGGGAGGCAGTACTATCAGTACCTACAAAACTTTGTATTAAAGGGGTCATCCTTTACCTTGTGAACGGAGCTGCCCATTAACTCGGCTTTCTCAATCTTGTTAGGCTGAGTTCACTTCAGCGTTCAGCCTTGCCGTCCTTTTCCTTTTTAGGAGCAGAAGAACGGAAAGGACAGATTCGGCACATTATGGAGCCTATGGACCCCGTAGACTATAATGTGGTCTGTTCAGTTTCTGCTCAAAAGAAGATTTTGAAGCGGAGACAAAATTCCTATATGCACGAAAAAAGCATAAACGTAGCAGACCTGATTATAGTCTATGGGGAAGACATGAATGTAGAATGTATCCAGCATAATATGTATGACATTGATACTACATAAACGCTTCTTCTGAGGATTTAGTGGTGGATTATCCAGCTTCGTGCCTTCCGCTGCAGGGTGCAGGGACCGCTGCTCCTTCATGCCTGGCTAAACCCCATCACAAAAACATTATCCTCCCACCATGTGTGGCCGACTGGTTCATTGTATCTCCAGCGAAACACACGAGGCCTGGACTATCACAATGACAAATGGCCCCCTCCAGATAAAAACCATCATGACAATGTTTAATTTCCTTTCTTCTCCTTGAATTGATCATTTTTTATTGTGTATTTTTTACACTCCTGTGAACAACTTATAAAAGCTTATTGTGTTCACGGTCATGGAGAAAAGCAGAACAAACGGCGCATGTACAGAGCCTGAAAACCGCATATCTACAGGAACTTTATCCTGTCAAGGTCAACAGTAGATAAAACGATAATTGTTGTTTATGGTTTTACTACGTCCAAGGTCCGTGTGACCCCAGCAACAGTCACCCATTTTACCTGAATTTACAATTCTTTTGCTCTCCCGCCATCCGTTCATTATTTTAGAAGCTCATTTCGCTTATGGCCTGTCAGACTTAGTACATTGTCAATATATCTGTCTAATATTATACTTTTCCATTATTATACACAGTAATATAAATACTATAATACTACATGCAGAAGAATGCAGAAAAATATATCCACTATAATACTGCCCTTATGTTCAAGAAAATAACTACTATAATACTTCTCCTATGTACAAGAATATAACTACTATAATACTGCCTCCTGTGTACAAGAATATAACTACTATAATACTGCTCCTATGTACAAGAATATAACTACTATAATACTGCTCCTATGTACAGGAATATAACTACTATAATACTGCCCCTATGTACAAGAATATAACTACTATAATACTGCTCCTATGTACAAGAATATAACTACTATAATACTGCTCCTATGTACAAGAATATAACTACTATAATACTGCTCCTATGTACAAGAATATAACTACTATAATACTGCTCCTATGTTCAAGAAAATAACTACTATAATAATTCTCCTATGTGCAAGAATATAACTACTATAATACTGCCTCCTATGTACAAGAATATAACTACTATAATAGTGCCCCTATGTACAAGAATATAACTACTATAATACTGCCTCCTATTTACAAGAATATAACTACTATAATACTGCCTCCTATGTACAAGAATATAACTACTATAATACTGCCTCCTATGTACAGGAATATAACTACTATAATACTGCCTCCTATGTACAAGAATATAACTACTATAATACTGCCCCCTATGTCCAAGAATATAACTACTATAATACTGCCTCCTATGTACAAGAATATAACTACTATAATACTGCTCCTATGTACAAGAATATAACTACTATAATACTGCCCCCTATGTACAAGAATATAACTACTATAATACTGCCTCCTATGTACAGGAATATAACTACTATAATACTGCCTCCTATGTACAAGAATATAACTACTATAATACTACCTCCTATGTACAAGAATATAACTACTATAATACTGCTCCTATGTACAAGAATATAACTACTATAATACTGCTCCTATGTACAAGAATATAACTACTATAATACTGCTCCTATGTACAAGAATATAACTACTATAATACTGCTCCTATGCACAAGAATATAACTACTATAATACTGTCTCCTATGTACAGGAATATAACTACTATAATACTGCTCCTATGTACAAGAATATAACTACTATAATACTGCTCCTATGTACAAGAATATAACTACTATAATACTGTCTCCTATGTACAGGATTATAACTACTATAATACTGCCTCCTATGTACAAGAATATAACTACTATAATACTGTCTCCTATGTACAGGATTATAACTACTATAATACTGCTCCTATGTACAAGAATATAACTACTATAATACTGCTCCTATGCACAAGAATATAACTACTATAATACTGCTCCTATGTACAGGAATATAACTACTATAATACTGCTCCTATGTACAAGAATATAACTACTATAATACTGCTCCTATGTACAAGAATATAATTACTATAATACTGCCTTCTATGTACAAGAATATAACTACTATAATACTGTCTCCTATGTACAGGAATATAACTACTATAATACTGCTCCTATGTACAAGAATATAACTACTATAATACTGCCTCCTATGTACAAGAATATAACTACTATAATACTGCCTCCTATGTACAGGAATATAACTACTATAATACTGCCTCCTATGTACAGGAATATAACTACTATAATACTGCCTCCTATGTACAAGAATATAACTACTATAATACTGCCTCCTATGTACAAGAATATAACTACTATAATACTGCTCCCATCTACAAGAATATAACTACTATAATACTGCCTCCTATGTACAGGAATATAACTACTATAATACTGCCTCCTATGTACAAGAATATAACTACTATAATACTGCTCCTATGTACAAGAATATAACTACTATAATACTGCTCCTATGTACAAGAATATAACTACTATAATACTGCTCCTATGTACAAGAATATAACTACTATAATACTGCTCCTATGTTCAAGAAAATAACTACTATAATAATTCTCCTATGTGCAAGAATATAACTACTATAATACTGCCTCCTATGTACAAGAATATAACTACTATAATAGTGCCCCTATGTACAAGAATATAACTACTATAATACTGCCTCCTATTTACAAGAATATAACTACTATAATACTGCCTCCTATGTACAAGAATATAACTACTATAATACTGCCTCCTATGTACAGGAATATAACTACTATAATACTGCCTCCTATGTACAAGAATATAACTACTATAATACTGCCCCCTATGTCCAAGAATATAACTACTATAATACTGCCTCCTATGTACAGGAATATAACTACTATAATACTGCCCCCTATGTACAAGAATATAACTACTATAATACTGCCCCCTATGTCCAAGAATATAACTACTATAATACTGCCTCCTATGTACAAGAATATAACTACTATAATACTGCTCCTATGTACAAGAATATAACTACTATAATACTGCCCCCTATGTACAAGAATATAACTACTATAATACTGCCTCCTATGTACAGGAATATAACTACTATAATACTGCCTCCTATGTACAAGAATATAACTACTATAATACTACCTCCTATGTACAAGAATATAACTACTATAATACTGCTCCTATGTACAAGAATATAACTACTATAATACTGCTCCTATGTACAAGAATATAACTACTATAATACTGCTCCTATGTACAAGAATATAACTACTATAATACTGCTCCTATGCACAAGAATATAACTACTATAATACTGTCTCCTATGTACAGGAATATAACTACTATAATACTGCTCCTATGTACAAGAATATAACTACTATAATACTGCTCCTATGTACAAGAATATAACTACTATAATACTGCCTCCTATGTACAAGAATATAACTACTATAATACTGTCTCCTATGTACAGGATTATAACTACTATAATACTGCTCCTATGTACAAGAATATAACTACTATAATACTGCTCCTATGCACAAGAATATAACTACTATAATACTGCTCCTATGTACAGGAATATAACTACTATAATACTGCTCCTATGTACAAGAATATAACTACTATAATACTGCTCCTATGTACAAGAATATAATTACTATAATACTGCCTTCTATGTACAAGAATATAACTACTATAATACTGTCTCCTATGTACAGGAATATAACTACTATAATACTGCTCCTATGTACAAGAATATAACTACTATAATACTGCCTCCTATGTACAAGAATATAACTACTATAATACTGCCTCCTATGTACAAGAATATAACTACTATAATACTGCCTCCTATGTACAAGAATATAACTACTATAATACTGCTCCCATCTACAAGAATATAACTACTATAATACTGCCTCCTATGTACAGGAATATAACTACTATAATACTGCTCCCATCTACAAGAATATAACTACTATAATACTGCTCCTATGTACAAGAATATAATTACTATAATACTGCCTTCTATGTACAAGAATATAACTACTATAATACTGTCTCCTATGTACAGGAATATAACTACTATAATACTGCTCCTATGTACAGGAATATAACTACTATAATACTGCCTCCTATGTACAGGAATATAACTACTATAATACTGCCTCCTATGTACAAGAATATAACTACTATAATACTGCCTCCTATGTACAAGAATATAACTACTATAATACTGCTCCCATCTACAAGAATATAACTACTATAATACTGCCTCCTATGTACAGGAATATAACTACTATAATACTGCCTCCTATGTACAAGAATATAACTACTATAATACTGCCCCCTAGGTACAAGAATATAACTACTATAATACTGCTCCTATGTACAAGAATATAACTACTATAATACTGCCTCCTATGTACAAGAATATAACTCCTATAATACTGCTCCTATGTATAAGAATATAACTACTATAATACTGCTCCTATGTACAAGAATATAACTACTATAATACTGCTCCTATGTACAAGAATATAACTACTATAATACCGGCTCCTATGTACAAGAATATAACTACTATAATACTGCTCCTATGTACAAGAATATAACTACTATAATACTGCCTTGTATCTTTGCTGTGCTGCTATATAACCCCCATAACCAGTTTTGGGGGTTTCCTGGCTTCTTCCCTGTTTCTGGGTCTTGTCTCCTGGGATTTTCCATCTTGTGTGCTGTTCTCCGGGTGTAACGAATAAATCCTTTTCTATGACAATAGATGTTGATGGACCTTGATTGTGTTTTATGCTGGTAGGAAACCGCCCTTGTGGGTGACTGAAAATCAATCCGGTAAGCCAAGCATAGCCGAGCCAGGCATAATCTATTACTGGTTTTGGGAGTTCGTCCTGACGTCAAGCACATAGCTAATTTCTTTGGAATGGCGGCCGTTTGGAGGGGGAGGGGAGGAGGCGGGTGCTGGCCCTTTGGGACATTGGCCTGGAAGGTTCTATAAAAATATATTCTGCGGAGGTGCATCAGTATAAGATCCCCCGGAGCTGCATTCCGAATTCTTTTTGTTATTTTCTCGTACTGCCAGATTCTTGGTTCAGTGTCTGCCTGGGATTGTGATGTGAGGATGAAAAACTCCATTTTTCGTTGCCCTATGCTTTCAAGCAGCGCCTTGTAGTAGCATGATTGCATCCGCTAAAGTGGCCCAATAGCGCCGCTCCATGCGAGCCCGCCATTAAAACATAATATGTAGCAGATTTTATGTTGACATATTTCCAGTGATTGTTTCTACTTCTAGGACTTCTTTATGCCGTCCGATATGTCCGATCGCTCAGCGCCATTTGCTTCTTGATACCGTGATGGAGGCGGACATGTTTTACACCTGGCCATTGTTTCACACCCTGATGCAAATAGGTCCCGAAACTGGTATTTCTGGGAGCCTTTATTTTTGTGTTGGGCGTTACTGTGCCGATTGGCGAGGATTGCCCTCTAAGCGGGGTCCCCTGCCCCCGCAAGAGACAGGGCTTCCTATCTAAACGGAGCATGCCCACTACAGCTCCAGAGACTGCAGGACTGTCGCATAGAGTTTGAGACGCGGGACCCCTCATCAGACTTTATTATTTTGGGAATACCCCTTTAAGTAGTTCCACCATTGGGGGTCACAAAGTTTGGAATTCTACCGTTACTGCATTAGTGATCTTGTTGTCGTCACACAACTTTCCCAAAATTCCTCTTCTGTATGTCCAGGAAAGGTGGGCGGCATCTCCTGTGCCGTAATCACATCCGTACTGCTTGTCACCCAGCTTTCCCAGGATCAGATAAAAAGTCAACTGGACCCCAAGACAAGGGGGCTTATTTTTGCGGTAATAAAATCCCGGTGTAAACGCTGCCGTGTATCCGGGCGCCTTCTTGCTGCCATGTGCACAATCCCTGCCTCCTCTGGAGTTTTTTGTGGATACGTAGAATTTCGCGGAGTGGAAGTCATTAGTTCCAGGCGAGCGGATTTAACGAGTCAATGATTTTACAACTGGCAGGACGCGGGTAATGGAGAAGCAGGTTAGGAAATAATCCGCCTAGGGATGAGACGCGCTAATTCTTCCCTGCTCCGCGTTGGATCACGTCCTCCGTGTCATCTCGCTTTTCCATAGCCTTCTGATGCAATAGTCGCAGACAATGCGTTCCGAATGTAGCGCCATTAAATTCCCCGCCCCCGCCCAGAACACAGACGCCTTTACAAACCGCAGTAATTACTTGGCAGAGGGAGCGACACTTTTGGGATTTGCAGAGTCAGTTTTTTTTTTCCTTTTTTATTCGTTCTCCGTCAGGTTTTTGTGTCACCTCCTCAGCGGTGATTGCGTTTGTACGCGCTGCCGAACAAAGGACTCCGACGTGTCCAAGTTTCTGTAGAGCGGGGGTCTCGTACGTTGCAGCCGCGTTGTCCCACTCCTTAAAGGGTCCCTACGCCTTCACACCAAGTACGTGCATCAGCTCTACTCTGCTTTTGCAGCATGCGGAGTACGGACCCTGTATACTGTCTATGAATCTGTACGCCGCAAAAGCAGAACAGAAGCAAGCGGAAAAGCACAGATCGGTCGGAGAAACGCCGCTGCGCCTTCCGAGCTCCGTGTGAAGGTTTAGATACCCTAATTCTTCAGTTTTTCTGTCTTCCTGCAGTTGCGGACACTTACCTATACCTTGCTCATCCTGAACCTCCTGCTTCGTGAATCGAATGCAGATTTATATGTAAAAGAAAAGGGAGAGGTTGGGGTAAATTCACACCTTGGTTTGCAGTGCTTCTGTCCCTCTGTATGCTCCAGAAATGCCCGTAGACCCCCATGGGCCTGCTGGGATCTGCTATACGTCGGGATCGGACTGTCAGACGCTGCAGAAGCATTATATACAGATATGGTCTGTGGGTATACATCTGTAGGACAAGATGATGGGAGTGGTGGTTCTCCTCGCAGCAGAATATGCTGGTGCTGTATGAGTATATAAACATACATGGAGATATGGGGCTGCAGAGGTCTACCATAAAGTACATGGGCCCCAATCTTCACCTACCCTGTGCCCCTTATATCAGCGTGGTCGGCTTCTGGTGACACCCCGACCTCTGCAGCAGATAATTCATTCCCCCAATGTCTGGAGCATTAGGAACTTGGGGGGGGGGGGGGTCTCTTCTGCTCTGTGTTTGGCGCTTTGTATTGGGGGCTGCGCCGCCAGTAACTGATTGATTACCTCTCGTTTCCCTCTTTCAGGCCATCGCCGGATATTTTGACATGTTCTTCAAGAAGGATTGTCATACCCCAGTAAGTACATCAGTGTAAATTAATTATCAGCTTGGTCGTGTCGCGCCGCACGCCCCGGGCTGTGCGCGGATGAGGGGCATTTTGTTGTTGCAAGCATTTCATGTAATATCAAGTAATGTAGCGTGATATTACAACTACTGCTCCCACTCTGTGTCATTAGGTGTCGTTCTCCACCAGCCCCACATGCACCAGGACCCACTGGAAGCAGACCGTCTTCCTTCTGGAGAAGCCGCTGACTGTCAATGCAGGTAAAGTGACGTGTGCCGCCGATGACATACACCTCTCTGCTGCATCCACTTTGTCACATTGACTCCTATTTACTACAGACTGACCCGTTACAAAACCAGCGCAGAGCATGACATCACAACCCCTTGCCCATTTACACCCCATCTTCCCACCTTCATTAAGTATGGGGGTCATTTACTATCAGAAATACGCCAGTTTTCTGGCGTATATCTGTCCCAGATTGCTGTGCAAAGGTTTTTTGCGCACAATCTGCGACTTTTCCCCGCTCACATCAGGTCTAAAAAAAAGGGGGCTGTTTTAGCTGTAGAAAATGTTCTAAATGTAAGACCGTAAAGAAGCCGGTGCAGATTTAGACTGGCGGTGGATGCGCCATAGTTCTGTAGAGGCCGGCACCTCTACATAACTTTGGCGGATCCGCTGCCAGTGCAGGGATTTCATAAGACCGGCAGCTAAAATAAATCTTACTAAATGACCCCCTGTATTTTTACAACTTTCCCTTCATATTATAACTCCTTCACCAAATCCCCCTCGTATCCCATTACATTATAACCACTTTGCCCCTAATTAATATGCAACTCATTTCTTATTACTTCTCCCTAATAATCCAGGTATTACACTGGAAACTTTGTTGCAGTTTCTTCTCCTACACTGTGACCTCTCCCCTCCTCATCTCCTTATACATTGTGACCTCTCCCCTCCTCATCTCCTTATACATCGTGACCTCCCCCCTCCTCATCTCCTTATACACTGTGACCTCTCCCCTCCTCATCTCCTTATACATTGTGACCTCTCCCCTCCTCATCTCCTTATACATTGTGACCTCTCCCCTCCTCATCTCCTTATACACTGTGACCTCTCCCCTCCTCATCTCCTTATACATTGTGACCTCTCCCCTCCTCATCTCCTTATACACTGTGACCTCCCCCTCCTCATCTCCTTATACATTGTGACCTCTCCCCTCCTCATCTCCTTATACATCGTGACCTCTCCCTCCTCATCTCCTTATACATTGTGACCTCCCCCCTCCTCATCTCCTTATACATCGTGACCTCTCCCCTCCTCATCTCCTTATACATCGTGACCTCTCCCCTCCTCATCTCCTTATACACTGTGACCTCTTCCCTCCTCATCTCCTTATACATTGTGACCTCTCCCTCCTCATCTCCTTATACATTGTGACCTCCCCCTCCTCATCTCCTTATACATTGTGACCTCTCCCCTCCATCTCCTTATACATTGTGACCTCTCCCCTCCTCATCTCCTTATACATTGTGACCTCCCCCCTCCTCCTCTCCTTATACACTGTGACCTCTCCCCTCCTCATCTCCTTATACATTGTGACCTCTCCCCTCCTCATCTCCTTATACACTGTGACCTCCCCCTCCTCATCTCCTTATACATTGTGACCTCTCTCCTCCTCATCTCCTTATACATCGTGACCTCTCCCTCCTCATCTCCTTATACATTGTGACCTCCCCCCTCCTCATCTCCTTATACATCGTGACCTCTCCCCTCCTCATCTCCTTATACATCGTGACCTCTCCCCTCCTCATCTCCTTATACACTGTGACCTCTTCCCTCCTCATCTCCTTATACATTGTGACCTCTCCCTCCTCATCTCCTTATACATTGTGACCTCCCCCTCCTCATCTCCTTATACATTGTGACCTCTCCCCTCCATCTCCTTATACATTGTGACCTCTCCCCTCCTCATCTCCTTATACATTGTGACCTCCCCCCTCCTCCTCTCCTTATACACTGTGACCTCTCCCCTCCTCATCTCCTTATACACTGTGACCTCTCCCCTCCTCATCTCCTTATACATTGTGACCTCTCCCCTCCTCATCTCCTTATACATTGTGACCTCTCCCCTCCTCATCTCCTTATACACTGTGACCTCTCCCCTCCTCATCTCCTTATACACTGTGACCTCCCCCTCCTCATCTCCTTATACATTGTGACCTCTCCCCTCCTCATCTCCTTATACATCGTGACCTCTCCCCTCCTCATCTCCTTATACATTGTGACCTCTCCCCTCCTCATCTCCTTATACATTGTGACCTCTCCCCTCCTCATCTCCTTATACATTGTGACCTCTCCCCTCCTCATCTCCTTATACATTGTGACCTCTCCCCTCCTCATCTCCTTATACATTGTGACCTCCCCCCCCTCATCTCCTTATACATTGTGACCTCTCTCCTCCTCATCTCCTTATACATTGTGACCTCTCTCCTCCTCATCTCCTTATACATTGTGACCTTTCCCCTCCTCATCTCCTTATACATTGTGACCTCTCCCCTCCTCATCTCCTTATACATTGTGACCTCTCCCCTCCTCATCTCCTTATACATTGTGACCTCCCCCCTCCTCATCTCCTTATACATTGTGACCTCTCCCCCCCTCATCTCCTTATACACTGTGACCTCTCCCCTCCTCATCTCCTTATACATTGGGACCTCTCTCCTCCTCATCTCCTTATACATTGTGACCTCTCCCCTCCTCATCTCCTTATACATCGTGACCTCTCCCCTCCTCATCTCCTTATACATTGTGACCTCTCCCTCCTCCTCTCCTTATACATTGTGACCTCTCCCCTCCTCATAGAAATATAGAAACATAGAATGTGTCGGCAGATAAGAACCATTTGGCCCATCTAGTCTGCCCAATATATCTGAATACTATGGATAGCCCCTGGCCCTATCTTATATGAAGGATGGCCTTATGCCTATCTCATGCATGCTTAAACCCCTTCACTGTATTTGCAGCTACCACTTCTGCAGGAAGGCTATTCCATGCATCCACTACTCTCCCAGTAAAGTAATACTTCCTTATATTACTTTTAAACCTTTGCCCCTCTAATCTAAAACTGTGTCCTCTTGTGGTAGTTTTTCTTCTTTTAAATATGCTCTCCTCCTTTACCGAGTTGATTCCCTTTATGTATTTAGCAGTTTCTATCATATCCCCTCTGTCTCGTCTTTCTTCCAAGCTATACATGTTAAGGTCCTTTAACCTTTCCTGGTAAGTTTTATCCTGCAATCCATGTACTAGTTTCGTAGCTCTTCTTTGAACTCTCTCTAGAGTATCTATATCCTTCTGGAGATATGGCCTCCAGTACTGCGCACAATACTCCAAGTGAGGTCTCACCAGTGTTCTGTACAGCGGAATAAGCACTTCACTCTTTCTACTGCTTATACCTCTCCCTATACATCCAAGCATTCTGCTGGCATTTCGTGCTGCTCTATTACATTGTCTTCCCACCTTTAAGTCTTCTGAAATAATTACTCCTAAATCCCTTTCCTCAGATACTGAGGTCAGGACTGTGTCAAATATTCTATATTCTGCCCTTGGGTTTTTACGCCCCAGGTGCATTATCTTGCACTTATCCACATTAAATTTCAGTTCCTTATACATTGTGACCTCTCCCCTCCTCATCTCCTTATACAATCTGACCTCTCCCCTCCTCATCTCCTTATACATTGTGACCTCTCCCCTCCTCATCTCCTTATACACTGTGACCTCCCCCCTCCTCATCTCCTTATACATTGTGACCTCTCCCCCCCTCATCTCCTTATACATTGTGACCTCTCCCCTCCTCATCTCCTTATACATTGTGACTTCTCCCCTCCTCATCTCCTTATACACTGTGACCTCTCCCCTCCTCATCTCCTTATACATTGTGACCTCTCTCCTCCTCATCTCCTTATACATTGTGACCTCTCCCCTCCTCATCTCCTTATACATTGTGACCTCCCCCCCCCTCATCTCCTTATACATTGTGACCTCTCTCCTCCTCATCTCCTTATACACTGTGACCTCTCCCCCCCCTCATCTCCTTATACATTGTGACCTCTCTCCTCCTCATCTCCTTATACATTGTGACCTCTCCTCCTCATCTCCTTATACACTGTGACCTCTCCCCTCCTCATCTCCTTATACATTGTGACCTCTCCTCCTCATCTCCGTATACATTGTGACCTCCCCCTCCTCATCTCCTTATACATTGTGACCTCTCTCCTCCTCATCTCCTTATACATCGTGACCTCTCCCCTCCTCATCTCCTTATACATCGTGACCTCCCCCTCCTCATCTCCTTATACATTGTGACCTCTCCCCTCCTCATCTCCTTATACATTGTGACCTCTCCCTCCTCATCTCCTTATACATTGTGACCTCTCCCCTCCTCATAGAATCATAGAATGTGTCGGCAGATAAGAACCATTTGGCCCATCCAGTCTGCCCAATATATCTGAATACTATGGATAGCCCCTGGCCCTATCTTATATGAAGGATAGCCTTATGCCTATCCCATGCATGCTTAAACCCCTTCACTGTATTTGCAGCTACCACTTCTGCAGGAAGGCTATTCCATGCATCCACTACTCTCCCAGTAAAGTAATACTTCCTGATATTACTTTTAAACCTTTGCCCCTCTAATCTAAAACTGTGTCCTCTTGTGGTAGTTTTTCTTCTTTTAAATATGCTCTCCTCCTTTACCGAGTTGATTCCCTTTATGTATTTAGCAGTTTCTATCATATCCCCTCTGTCTCTTCTTTCTTCCAAGCTATACATATTAAGGTCCTTTAACCTTTCCTGGTAAGTTTTATCCTGCAATCCATGTACTAGTTTCGTAGCTCTTCTCTGAACTCTCTCTAGAGTATCTATATCCTTCTGGAGATATGGCCTCCAGTACTGCGCACAATACTCCAAGTGAGGTCTCACCAGTGTTCTGTACAGCGGCATAAGCACTTCACTCTTTCTACTGCTTATACCTCTCCCTATACATCCAAGCATTCTGCTGGCATTTCGTGCTGCTCTATTACATTGTCTTCCCACCTTTAAGTCTTCTGAAATAATTACTCCTAAATCCCTTTCCTCAGATACTGAGGTCAGGACTGTGTCAAATATTCTATATTCTGCCCTTGGGTTTTTACGCCCTAGGTGCATTATCTTGCACTTATCCACATTAAATTTCAGTTCCTTATACATTGTGACCTCTCCCCTCCTCATCTCCTTATACATTGTGACCTCTCCCCTCCTCATCTCCTTATACATTGTGACCTCTCCCCTCCTCATCTCCTTATACAATCTGACATCTCCCCTCCTCATCTCCTTATACATTGTGACCTCTCCCCTCCTCATCTCCTTATACACTGTGACCTCCCCCCTCCTCATCTCCTTATACATTGTGACCTCTCCCCCCCTCATCTCCTTATACATTGTGACCTCCCCCCTCCTCATCTCCTTATACATTGTGACCTCTCCCCTCCTCATCTCCTTATACATTGTGACTTCTCCCCTCCTCATCTCCTTATACATTGTGACCTCTCCCCTCCTCATCTCCTTATACATTGTGACCTCTCCCCTCCTCATCTCCTTATACATTGTGACCTCTCTCCTCCTCATCTCCTTATACATTGTGACCTCTCCCCTCCTCATCTCCTTATACATTGTGACCTCCCCCCCCTCATCTCCTTATACATTGTGACCTCTCTCCTCCTCATCTCCTTATACACTGTGACCTCTCCCCCCCCTCATCTCCTTATACATTGTGACCTCTCTCCTCCTCATCTCCTTATACACTGTGACCTCTCCCCTCCTCATCTCCTTATACACTGTGACCTCTCTCCTCCTCATCTCCTTATACATTGTGACCTCTCCCCTCCTCATCTCCTTATACATTGTGACCTCCCCTCCTCATCTTCTTATACATTGTGACCTCTCCCCCCCTCATCTCCTTATACACTGTGACCTCTCCCCCCCTCATCTCCTTATACACTGTGACCTCTCCCCCCCTCATCTCCTTATACATTGTGACCTCTCCCCTCCTCATCATCTCCTTATATATTGTGACCTCTCCCCTCCTCATCTCCTTATACATTGTGACCTTCCCCCCCTCATCTCCTTATACATTGTGACCTCCCCCCTCCTCATCTCCTTATACATTGTGACCTCTCCTCCTCATCTCCTTATACACTGTGACCTCTCCCCTCCTCATCTCCTTATACATTGTGACCTCTCCCTCCTCATCTCCTTATACACTGTGACCTCTCCCCCCCTCATCTCCTTATACATTGTGACCTCTCCCCTCCTCATCTCCTTATTCATCGTGACCTCTCCCCTCCTCATCTCCTTATACACTGTGACCTCTCCCTCCTCATCTCCTTATACACTGTGACCTCTCCCCCTCCTCATCTCCTTATACACTGTGACCTCTCCCCTCCTCATCTCCTTATACATTGTGACCTCTCCCCTCCTCATCTCCTTATACATCGTGACCTCTCCCTCCTCATCTCCTTATACATTGTGACCTCTCCCTCCTCATCTCCTTATACACTGTGACCTCTCCCCCCCTCATCTCCTTATACATTGTGACCTCTCCCCTCCTCATCTCCTTATACACTGTGACCTCTCCCCCCCTCATCTCCTTATACATTGTGACCTCTCCCCTCCTCATCTCCTTATACACTGTGACCTCTCCCCTCCTCATCTCCTTATACACTGTGACCTCTCCCCTCCTCATCTCCTTATACATTGTGACCTCTCCCCTCCTCATCATCTCCTTATATATTGTGACCTCTCCCCTCCTCATCTCCTTATACATTGTGACCTCTCCCCTCCTCATCTCCTTATACATTGTGACCTCCCCCCTCCTCATCTCCTTATACATTGTGACCTCTCCCCTCCTCATCTCCTTATACATTGTGACCTCCCCCCTCCTCATCTCCTTATACATCGTGACCTCTCCCCCCCTCATCTCCTTATACACTGTGACCTCTCCCCCCCTCATCTCCTTATACATCGTGACCTCTCCCCTCCTCATTTCCTTATACATTGTGACCTTCCCCCCCTCATCTCCTTATACATTGTGACCTCTCCCCTCCTCATCTCCTTATACATTGTGACCTCTCCCCCCTTTATCCTATAATCCATCTATAACATTATAACCTGTTCTCTTCCCTCATATCCACCTTTATGACCCCCTCCCCCCCTCCAAGGACGGTCCCAGTCTCTTCCTCACAGTTTAGATCTTCCTAAAGCTCATTTGCACATTTCGCGCCTCTCATTTTTCTCCTGTCGCCCTCCTCTCCTCCGTCGACTCTCTCTTTACTACCTGACATCATGGCCATTGTCAGGAACATAAGCCCAGTTTGTCACTTTTCATTAATCGGGCCGTCCCTCAACAAGACTTCTGAAATCCCCTCTCTATATATAATGGCATGGAGGTGGGGGCTCAGCGTTAGATAAAGCGCTTCTGTCTGGTCTGCCTGTCACAGTGAGAGAGGAGAATGATCAGTTCTGGGACTTTATAGACGATGCCGGGGGAGACATAATGTGTTCATTTCACTTGCCGGCTCCGCATTGCAGACCTAGTGATGCTCGGCACAGACTGTCCCTGCTCCATCCCTCGTCTTACATTCTGTAGATGCTATCGGTGTGGCGAAAACCAGCCCTGAATATTCGCTCCTCAACTGTCCATGAGGTTCCTGCAAGCAAGTATCTTCTCGTTGCCTTTTGTGAATCATGACTCAACAACTTATTCCTATAAGACCCGGAAAACTGCAGTGCGAGCCATCTTCTGCTGTATCCATAGTGGACTTTGGTGGGAATAGCCTGGTTTCTGTCACTTCAGGTGGAACAATACGGCTGCAGAGAAGGGTGGCGGATATAGAGAGTATAGTTTTGGATCATAGGAGACTAATTAAGCTATCGCCCTAAACTGGTTTATAGCATCCAAAGTTTTTTTAGTTTTTTTTTGCTTGGGTCTACATCACTGGAAATCTCCTTGTTTTGTTAGAGCTGTAGACCTCACATCCGAGGCAGACGATACGGGCTTCATGTGCCCTAAATATTAAAGAAAAGACTGCATAAAAGCTAGAAACCCAGATGTCATCTTTGGTAATCTGTACCCTTCAGTATTGGGATGCTCGGTGCTTGTTGTCTCCTTCCATGGCAGCAGTGTAAATGAGTCGTGAACCAGTAGATCATGGTTATTCTAGCTCAGTCGTCTCTCCTTAGCTAGGTAAGACCATGGGACATGCAACCTAAGGTCCAACCTCAAGCACATCAGTCTCCTCATTCTCGGTATAAGTCACTGGCCATACAAGCTAAGGTCCTACCTCAAGCCCATTCATCTTTTTCGTTGCTGTATAAGTCAATGGCCATAAAACCAAAGCTTGTTCTACCTCAGCCCAATAATCTTCTCACTAGTCCATTGCTTATACCATCGAAGGTTCTACTTCTGGCATGCGCCCCATTTCCTCATTCCCAGTATAAGTTAATGGCCGTACAAGCTAAGGTCCTACCTCAAGCCCATCCATCTTTTTACTTGCCTTATAAGCCAATGACCATGAAGCCAAAGCTCTGGTCATTAGAGACCAATGGCTGTACCATCTACGATTCTAATTTTGGCATCCCCCACTTTTCCTCATTGTCAATATAAGTCAATGGATGTACAAACGAAGGCCCTACGTCCAATCCTGTCCATCTCTTCACTGGCGATATGACCATAAAACCTAAGGTTGTTCTACCTCCCATCGGTTCTAAGTCAATGAAGCTATGGCTACTCAACCTCAGGCTCCCCCATCTCATCTCTGACAATGAAAGCCAACCTCCGTTACAGGAAATGTATTTTCCTTTGCTCCGTCTGGTCCACCATTTTCAGTGGCCATAAAATCCCACTGGCCTCAGTCCCACTCTTTCACTCCATTTACAGAACTTATTGGAGGTTGTGACCTTATCCCAGAATCATGGCAGCAGATTCCAGACTAATTCGGTATTTTTATGTGACCCTCTTTTCCCCAGTACCTCCCAGGTTTTCTGAGGTGAGCCCCCTGCCCGGTTCTGCCCTCAGAGGGTTCTTTAACTCTGAGTAGTTTTGTTAGAATGGATCCAGTCTAAATCAGTATGCAGTGACGGGAGCGAGCTGACCGGGAGGAAATATGAGGGAATTATCCTGTGATCAATTGTCGCCTTCCAGTCCTGCCGGGGAGCAGCACTTATTTATTGTAACGGCGAATGCTGCTGTCAGAGAACGTGCTCGCTGTACAAGAAAAAATACAAGATTGCAGAAATTTTCCATTGGAGAAAAAAAAATATTTGCATGCACAGTGGAAAGTCATCGAAACCAAACAGGATTAATTGTGTATTACAGAATAGAACAGTTCAGTAATTCATACATTTATGTTTTGGGATGGAGCGCAAAGCAGCAGTACCCTTCTTAATAACTGCAGGGAATATTCTCAACCCCAAAACTGTGCAGGGGGTGTTTTCACCCCTAGTACTCTGTAATTAATTTCTCATCCCAATACTCTCACTGCAGAGGGTGTTCTCACCTGTAGTACTCTAATTGATTTGTCACCTCCAGTACTCTGACTGCAGAGGGTGTTATCACACCTAGTACTGTGATTACTGAAGGTGTTCTCACCCCCAGTACTGTGACTGCAGAGGTTATTCTCACCCCCAGTACTGTGACTGCAGATGTTATTCTCACCCCCAGTACTGTGACTGCAGATGTTATTCTCACCCCCAGTACTGTGACTGCAGAGGTTATTCTCACCCCCAGTACTGTGACTGCAGAGGTTATTCTCACCCCCAGTACTGTGACTGCAGAGGTTATTCTCACCCCCAGTACTGTGACTGCAGAGGTTATTCTCACCCCCAGTACTGTGACTGCAGAGGTTATTCTCACCCCCAGTACTGTGACTGCAGAGGGTATTCTCACCCCTAGTACTGTGACTGCAGAGGTTATTCTCACCCCCAGTACTGTGACTGCAGAGGGTATTCTCACCCCTAGTACTGTGATTACTGAAGGTGTTCTCACCCCCAGTACTCTGACTGCAGAGGGTATTCTCACCCCTAGTACTGTGATTACTGAAGGTGTTCTCCCCCCCAGTACTCTGACTGCAGAGGTTATTCTAAACCCTAGCACTGTGATTACTGAAGGTGTTCTCACCCCCAGTGCTCTGACTGCAGAGGTTATTCTCTCCCCCAGTACTGTGACTGCAGAGGTTATTCTCTCCCCCAGTACTGTGACTGCAGAGGTTATTCTCTCCCCCAGTACTGTGACTGCAGAGGTTATTCTCACCCCCAGTACTGTGACCACAGAGGGTGTTCTCACCCCCAGTACTGTGACTGCAGAGGTTATTCTCACCCCCAGTACTGTGACTACAGAGGTTATTCTCACCCCAGTACTCTGACTACAGAGGTTATTCTCACCCCAGTACTCTGACTGCAGAGGGTGTTATCACCCCTAGTACTGTGATTACTGAAGGTGTTCTCACCCTCAGTACTCTGACTGCAGAGGTTATTCTCACCCCAGTACTCTGACTGCAGAGGGTGTTATCACCCCTAGTACTGTGATTACTGAAGGTGTTCTCACCCCCAGTACTCTGACTGCATAGATTATTCTCACCCCCAGTACTGTGACTGCAGAGGTTATTCTCACCCCCAGTACTGTGACCACAGAGGGTGTTCTCACCCCCAGTACTGTGACCGCAGAGGGTGTTCTCACCCCCAGTACTGTGACCACAGAGGGTGTTCTCACCCCCAGTACTGTGACTGCAGAGGGTGTTCTCACACCTAGTACTTGGGAGGTACTATATCTCCTTATGGAGAGCGCCTTTATCGGCATGATGAGTCTTATAGGCCATACATGCTCCCCTGGAATTCTGGGGAGAGGAAATGCAAATGAGCTCTTAACAAGCTCCGCCTCTAATGCCACCAGATATAAGGCAGCTATCCTATAAGTCAGTGTTCAACCCTTTTAATAGGACTTGAGAAATGACTTGAATAATAAATGAGCCACCTAGTACTGTAATTACTGACGGGGGTCTCACCCCCCACAGTATTTTAACTTCAGAGCAGTGCTTTAAGTGGGCCAAAAGAGGTGCCGGTACTCTATTAGGCGCCGGTGCTCCCCCCCCCTGCACATCAGACCCCCCCATCACACACATATATATTAGTTCCTCTATGTACCAGTACAGTACCCCCCCCACCACCGCACATTCGTTCATGTGCGGTGGTGGTGGGGGGGGGGGGGTACTGGTACATAGAGGAACTAATATATATGTGTGTGATGGGGGGGTCTGATGTGCAGGGGGGTACTGGTACAGAGAGGCACTAATGTGTGGTGGTGGTGGGGGGGGGGGGGGTACTGGTAAAGAGAGGAACTAATGTGTGTGATGAGGGGGGGGGGGGGGCTGATGTGCAGGGGGGTACTGGTACAGAGAGGAACGAATGTGCGGTGGTGGGGGGGGGGTCCTGGTACATAGAGGAACTAATATATATGTGTGTGATGGGGGGGGTCTGATGTGCAGGGGCCCCCTACACATCAGACCCACCCATCAGACACATATATATTAGTTCCTCTATGTACCAGTACCCCCCCCCCCCCCACCACCGCACATTCGTTCCTCTCTGTACCAGTACCCCCCTGCACATCAGACCCCCCCCCCCCTCATCACACACATTAATTCCTCTCTGTACCAGTACCCCCCTGCCAGGGGGGGGGGGGTGGGTACTGGTACAGAGAGGAACTAATGTGTGTGGGGGGAGGGGGGGTGCCTGTCACTCACCAGTACTCTTCAGAAGTTGGATTCCAAAGCAAAGTCGATGTTCTTTGCTGCACCGTCCGACTCCTGACTCCAAGGAGGACCAGTCACTGGTCGCCGCACTGATCGCTCCTCAGTCACAGGCGCGCGGGAAGGAGTTGACGTCACCTAACGTGAGGTCAACTCCCTGCCTGCGCCAGCCTGAGCCGTACTCTGCAACGACCCGCCCCCCTCCACTAGCTGCCCAGCCAACGACATTAGGGAGGAGATACTGCCAGCTCTCCGCTGCGCTCCGGTACCGGAAACCCACGTACTGGGCGCACGGAGAGGTGCTGGTACTCTCCAGGGCAATTTTTGGAAGTGGCGGTACTGAGTACCGCCGCGTTCCGGCCCACTTCAAGCACTGCTTCAGAGGGTGTCCTCCGCTCTTAAAAATCTTATTACTGTGACTGCAGAGGGTGTTCTCACTCCCACTATTCTGAGATGGATAGATAGATTTTAGATAGAAGACACATATTAGATGGACAGATGTTAGAAAGATACATGATGGATATGAGATAGATAGATAGATAGATAGATAGATAGATACATGATGGATATGAGATAGATACATGATAGATATGAGATAGATAGATAGATGGATATATAATGGATTTGGTTAGACACATCGGAGCAGATCACTGATGAAGTTGTCACTTCTTAATATTATCTTCCAGAAAACCTTTAATAGTCCAGAATACAAGCGCCGATCGGCTATGTAGCCCGGACGCCTGTATGGAGGGTGGAGATCCTGCAAAGAGCATCAACTACAATACCCCTGTAAATCCAGCGACCTTTGCCGGTCAGCATGTAATAGGATCTGTCCGGGGGCTCATGATGTATCTGCTGTACAGTATAAATAACGGATAGGAGCAGATACGTACAGCGTTCTCTCTCGCCCCTTATGGTATACTCTGGGCATTCTGGATGGCCGCTGATCGGAGGCTTATTTGTTTTCATGTGGGGGCAGAAGAGGGTAATAACCAGATGAATCCCCCCCTAATGTGCAGACAGTGCTGCCTCGCCGAGTCCTGGCGGCCCAGAGCTGATAAGGACGAGGTGAGGGGGATCTTTTTCAGGGGCACATTCCCTCCAGCTCTGGAGCCAGTCGAGCTGCCGGATCCATCAGTCATTCAATATCTACATGACACTGATTAATTGTCGCGATCAGGCCGCGTGTTACGAGGCTCCGGGCTCAGCTCAGCGGCCAGGAGAAGACTCCACAAAGCAGATTGAAGGTTTAGCTGCCGCTTCCAGCCAGCAAATTATACATTGATTACCTCTCTCCGGTAAAGCTCTGCGACTGACACCAGAGATTTAAAGGGACATGGAAAGGATTGACGGTGAATGAAGAATTTTCTGGAAAACTATTCCACTTCGGGGCTGAAGGATTCCTCTGCAGGGACCTTCATTACGTTTGTATCATAACATACCCGGGTAAAAGCTCAAACCGCGCCAAAATCTATCTGGGTCCTATAAGCCAACAACATCATAAACCCATAATTGGAGGATCAGACTACACATAGGGTGTGTTTGTAGTCTGTTACCATGGAGACATGTAGTAGCTGTAGACACAATATTGTGGGAGATTTATAAACAAGACTGGAAAGTTGCTGTTTTTTTTTTATTTTAGATTCATGGCTGCTCGGAAAAGGAGGTTGCAAAAGTATTTACACCCTTGTCTAGTTTTCATTAGTGTATCTTTCCTAGATGGTCGGCACGTGCTGTCGTGGCATTGGGTCGTGTGGTTGGATTTACAGGTCCCTCCTTTCTCTCTGCAGGTAAAACTCTGGACGGCAAGATAACCGTGCGCAAGAACAGGAAGGACCCCCGCTCTCTCCTTATAACCCTGTCTGTAGCTAGCATCACCCAGACCTACACTCTGCAGTAATGGAGGGGGTCACTGTGGGGGCATTCAGCACTTCTTCTTTTTCTATCCTTTGGAATAAAGTCATTTAAAAAATAAAAATAAAAAAAGTTACTTGCGGTTGTCGACTGCAGTCCGTCTCAGAATTTGGGACTGATACACGGCGCAGGCAGACATTGTGTAAGAGACCACTGACTGATTTCATGGCTTGTGTTTTCATCTATTTATCTGACCGCTCGGCAAAAGGTTTCAAGGTTTGGCTTCATGTTTTTATTGCCATTTGAGTACAAAATCATTGATCCCAAATTCACGCTCTTAAAGAAGACCTCTCGCCTCTCCTGACATGTAATACCAATTCTGGAACGTCTATTCTCATGACTCTGTGTTGTACCAGTCCATTGTGATTTCCACTAAAACTTATGAATGAATTGCCAGCAGTTTGTAGTAAAGGTACAGATGGGTGTTACCCGTTGGGGGGTTGTTCCTGCACAGTGTGACCGCAGCAGCACTGATTGGACAGTCGCACACACACTTGCTACTGGTAAGGCTTCGTTCACATCAGCATTCAGCCTTTCCATTTTCCTGCTCCATTATAGGAGACGGATTCAGAAGATAACAGAGCTGAACGGAACCTAAGGACCCCATAGACTATAATGGGGTCCGTTAGGTTTCCGCTCAGAGGAAGACTTTTGAAGTCCTGCGCGCACTACTTTTGTCTCCGCTTCAGAAATCCCGGACCCGTAGGCTCAGTTATGTGCCGAATCTGTCCTTTGCGTTCTCCTGCTCCTAGAACGGAAAGGCTGAACGCTGATGTGAACGCAGCCTAACGCCCAGCAGGACCTTTACTGCAGACTGCTGGCAATTTATTTGTAAGCTTCTAGCAGGAATACTTGGAAATAAAGAAAATAAACCAAGGCTTCCAGCAAAAGCGATGACCTTTATTCTTCCAGCGGTAAATCCAGTAAACACGATGCACACGCAACGTCTACGCGTTTCGGATCATGGATTCAATCAGGAAATATCACCCTCCTAGCTACTTCATGCCATCCCACCCATGTTATCAATAATATTCCTAGAGGGGAAATGGTCAGGGCTAGACGCTACTGCTCCGACCACCTCTGACGTGATAAGTGAGAGGTTACGGACACGCGACTGTGATAAAAGTCATTGGATAGAAAAAAAAACTAGTGCTCCCTAAAAAAGACAAACAAAATAAAAGTAAAAATAGTAACATTTTATCTAAAACTGACTTTTACAACTAATTACAGCAAGGAATATGATGAAATATGTAACAATTACGATGATTGTAATATTGTGGCGACGGCTTTAGATGCACGGAGAGCCCCTACTTTACAACACAAAATCAGTCCCAGTCCCTTCTGTGATGGTGCCATTTCTAAACCACTTTGGTTACGCTACAGGTGTGGCCACAGAAGATGCATCTGTTGTGATTTATATGGATGTCACTCAGGTGGTTACCTCCACGGCGACAATCTAAAACTATATCTAAACTGCAATACAGACGTTGCGGTTTATATAATAACCTGCAGAGACCGTCTGTTGCAATATGTGGGATGCACGACAAAAGAAATTAAAACAGGAATACGTAAACGCCTATCTGACATCCCGCATTATAAAACTCGGAAGGTGTCGGCAGCAAGTTTACATTTTACATTTGGTCACAAGGGAGACATCTCTGCTTTTTTTTTTTTTTTTTTTTTTTTTCAGTGCAAGGTGTATAAAGGGGTCACAGCCCCAATCAGGGGAGGCGATCACAAATACAAACTCCTTGGATGTTTCAGCTGGGTACTTGTTTTCCCACCGGCCTGAATAATGCTACTTTCACACTAGCGTTGTTGCCAGCACTGCCTGCCGGATCCGGAAATCCGTATGCAAATGGATATCTTTTTTTTTTTTTTCGGATTCGGATCCGTTAGACTTATTCATTGAAATACCGGATCTGTCTTTCCGGTATCATCCGGAATAACGGATCCGGTATTTAGTTTTATCAAAGCTAGAAAGAACTGCCGGAAAACCGGCGATGCAGCATTTTTCGGAACACTTGGTGCTGCATTCGGCATTATTACATTTCAATGTAATAGTGCGGTAGTGTTCTGGAATTTTGACCGAAAAAAATACAGCAGCATGCTGCGGTATTTTGTCCGGTCAAGTACCGTACAAAGGACGGAAGACGTCCTGATGCCTACTGAACGGATTGCTTTCCATTCAGAATGCATTAGGACAAAACTGATGCGTTTTTTTTTCCCAGTATTGAGACCCTTTACTGGATTTCAATACTGGAAAAGAATAACGCTAGTGTGAAAGTGCCCTAAGAAGTATCATCTTATTTTACAATATTTCTGATTTATATATACATATTTTTTTTTTCTTTGTGTGTTTGTAATGTTGATTTTTATTTTTCTCTTTGTATATTGCCCAAACACTACCACCAGGTGTCATGTGATATCTTGAGTCTGAATCTGATTGGTGGGAATTCGCCATTTTACTGTGGCGAATATTCAACAACTGTGTCATGATTAAGGATCTTAAATCCATGATCTGAAACGCGTAGACATTGCATGTGCTGGATTTTACCGCTGGGAGAATAAAGGTCATTGCTTTTACTGGAAGCTGGATTTGTTGCCTTGTATGCCTAGTCCCGGGCATTTCCGTGCTTCCTGGGCGATTTAGCAGGTGAGCACTGTTGAATCTTATTGGACTGTGTTCTAGTAGGAATAATACAAGAATGGCACAACACAGAGTTAGGTCTCGTGCACAAGACCGTACGTATTTTGTGATCAGCAAAAAATACGGATGACGTCTGTGTGCATTCAGTATTTTGCGGGATGGAACAGCCGGCCCCTAATAGAACAGTTCTATCCTTGTCTGTAATGCGGACAATAATAGGACATGTTCTGTTCTTTTGCGGAACGGACATAGGGAAACGTAATGCACACGGAGTAACTTCCGTTTTTTTTGAATGGGTCCGCAGAAAAAAACGCAACGGATACGGAAAGAAAATACGTTTGTGTACAAGAAGCCTCATACGAATAGATACTCCAGAATTATTGCATAGGGAATACCAGCAGTTACTGAAACTGACCTGTCAGGAGGGGTGGTAGGTCCTCTTTAAAGGGAATGTGTGATCAGAAGGGGACCAATTGTTTTTAATTAATATTTTATGTTACAAATATTGTTTAAAGCGGTTGTCCAGTTTTACAGTTACCCCCTGGGACGGAGCAGTTGTAGTTCCACTGCCCATCTGCTGCAGTGTCGACAGTGTGCGGGGAAACCGCGAAGAGAAGGCAGCCCTGACACCAGTGCCGCTGATTGGTAAGAGGGGGAGTGGTTCCAGAAGTCGGACCCCCGATCACCCATCCTGAGGACCATATTGTTGATTTTCATTTTCCACGTTACTATATTTAAAAAAAAATCCTGAAATCTTGCAGTTTTCACTTTGTGTCTAACATTAGGCTGATACTTCCTATTCTGTAGAGATCACTCCTCAGCAGTCATCTCATTACCATAACAGGCAGGATTACCACGACAGGTATCACCTATATAGAGAGAGCACAGGATCCACCCTTCACAGTAGATGATTTCAAAGCTCACCGCCTCCCCCTCCCTGCACAATGACCTCATTGCAGCTTACACAGCATGCCCACAACTCTTCCATTGAAGTCATTTGTAGAGTCCGCGTGGCTGCTGTAAAATAAATCTCTGAATACGGTTCGCTCAGGCGTTTGACCCTAAGACCCTTCTGTGCAGGATGCAGGGGCAGCCAGTCGTATAGCAGATGGGAATTTCTGTGACCACTTTTAGTACATGCAGAGAAGGTGGTCACCCAGACAGGAGAACGAGCCTCAGCCTAAGGCCTCATGCACACGACCGTATGTATTTTGCGATCCGCTAAAAATACGGATGATGTCCGTGTGCATTCCGTATTTTGCGGAACGGAACAGCTGGCCCCTAATAGAACAGTATTATCCTTGTCCGTAATGTGGATAATAATAATAGGGCATCTTATATTTTTTTGCGGAATGGACATACGGAAACGGAATGCACACAGAGTAAGGGTCCATTCACACATCCGCAATTCCATATGCAATCCCATACATTTTGCGGACCTGCACTTCCGGGTCCTCAATTCCGATCCTGAAAAAAATAGAACATGTCCTATTCTTGTCTGCAATAGCGGACAAGAATAGGCATATTCTCTTAGTGCCGGCAATGTGCGGTCCGCAAAATGCGGAACGCACATTGCCGCTGTCAGTGTTTTGCGGATCCGTGGATCTGCAAAACACACACGGATGTGTGAATGGACCCTAACTTTTATTTTGCGGACCCATTGAAATGAATAGTTCCGAATACGTTCCGCAAAAAAAACAGGACGGACACGGAAAGAAAATACGTTCGTGTGCATGAGCCCTAAGGCAGGGGATAACCGTGGTCAGCACTGTACCTGGCAGCGGAGTTCCCCCTGTAAATGACTATTGCTCAGGCCGTGTGGATATTGAACACAATACATGTATGTTCCCGGCGCGCTCCCATCATTAGAGCCGCCTTCTTGTGTTCGTTAGCGCGCAGTTCGTGCTTGTCTGACTCTCGCCGATCTCCTGCTGAGACCCAAACTGGATTTCCTGCTCGTCACCCGAGGCCTTCATTATTATGCAATGTAATTAGTGTGTTCTTTCATAAATTGCAGACTTCCCGTTTGCTTCTGCCAGTGAGGGGTCTGGTCCTGAGACAAAACATCTCCCGGGGATCTCTGCATTGTTCAGACAGTCGCAGTGTATTCCAGTGTCAATTGTATCCAATACATGGGAAATATCCCAACTGTGGCCATTTCTATATACTACATGTTACTGCTGCCTACTTAAAGGGAATGTGTCTTCAGACAATGACCTATTGTTTGTCACATTTTTATATTAAACTTGTTTTTAAACAATTTTTTATGGTTTTATTTTTAATTTTCCATGTCACTATCTATATTTAAACAAAAAATATAAATTCCTGCAGTTTTTGCACTGGCCGCTTCCTATTCTTCACAGATCACTTTACTGCGGTAATCTCCCTACCATTACAGCCCCGTTATTGTGTATAGATAAGACTACACGATAAGACGATGCACAGTAGGTGATATCACAGCTTATCTGCTCCCTCCTGACCTCTACACAGAGCCTAGAAAACTCTCCCATAGAAGTCAGTGAGATCCCCTCCTCACCATTGTGTCTGCTGCCCTAAAGCAATTTTCTAAATGCTTTGTAACTGCTGTTAAGAAGAGCTCAGGCAAGATGGCCGCCCCCATAATCATGTTCAGGAAAAAGAATAAAAACTGCAATCCAAAAATTTTAAAAGGTTAGTAAAAAAAAAAAAAAAAAAAAGGATGCGTGTTGCTCTCAGGGTTTAACTGGCAGATAAAATTTTTGGTGACACATTTCCTTTAACAGTTACAGCAGTGTTAAAAATAAAATAGCCGTCCAGCATCAATAACCTGATTGTGGTAGTAGTGACGTTTCTACATAGCAAATGATTTGCTTGGGAGTGCATCAGAGTAAGGCTAGGGATACAGGGCGACACTGGTCGCGGCCAGGATTCCATAGAAATGAATGGGATCGCAGCGCAAGTCACAAAAAAATCTAACACTGCTGAATTTGCTACTTGCACTGACCAGTGTCGCCATGTATCCCTAGCCTTATAGAAAAAAAAAACAGACCCAACAATTAGGACGTGCATACCGCTCATTCTCAGTAATTGAATCATTAATTGAAAGGGGCGTGCGCAAAATAATAGCAGTGAGGAGTTAAATTCATTCATAAAGTCATTCATTCTGTGGAATAACAGGTGTTAATTTTTGCCCTTATTTAAAGGGCGTCTGTCAGCAGTTTTGTCCCTATGACACCGGCTGACCTGTTACATGTGCACTTGGCAGCTGAAGGCATCCGTGTTGGTCCTATGTTCATATGTGTCCACATTGCTGAGAAAAATTATGTTTTAAGATATGCAAATGAGCTTCTAGGAGCAACAGGGGCGTTACCATTACACCTAGAGGTTCAGCTGTCATGCCCTCTCCACTTTGATTGACAGGACCAGGTGTGATGACGTTCACATTGCCTGGCCCTGTTAAAGTGGAGTGCGCACAGCAGTTGCAGAGAGAGCAGAGCCTCTAGGAGTAACGGCAACGCCCCTGTTGCTCCTAGAGTCCTGTTTCCATATATTAAAACTTTATTTTCCTCAGCAATGTGGGCACATATGGACACGGGACCAACACGGATGCCTTCAGCTGCCAAGTGCACATGCAGCAGGTCAGCCGGTGTCATAGGGACACATCTGCTGACAGAGGCCCTTTAAAGCAGAAGGATGGCAAATGCTGCACATGTTAGTTATAGTGCATTTCCTTCTGAAATATTGGGGAAAATGGGTTGTTCAAGACATTGTTCTGATGAAGAACATACTTTGATTGAAATGTTGATTGGAGAGGGAAAAAACACATAGAGAAGTGCAGCAAGTAATAAAATGATCTCAAATGCCTTGAAGTGGCAACGAAAACCTGAAAGAATTGGAAGGAAACGGGGAACTACTGTTCGAATGGATCCAAGAATAGCCAAAATGGCAAAGTATCAGCCAACGACCACCTCCAGAAAGATGAAAGAAGATCTGAAGTCACCAGTGAGCGCTGCTACAATCAGAAGATGATGAAGTGAAGCCAAGTTACCAGCAAAGTCCTGAAGAGGTTAAAATTTGCCAAGGAACACATTGAACGGCCAGAAGAGAAATGGAGCAACATTCTGGGGACTGATAAAAGCATGCTTGTTCCTTTCGGTCCGGTGGCCGCAGACAGTATGTCTAACGCCCCCGGAGCGCTGAATTCAAGCCACAGTGCTCTGCGAAGACAGTAAAGCATGGTGGGGCAGGTGTTGGACCTATTTATCACACACCAGGGATCTGGGTGAATAGATCGGAATATCGGCGGAGATCGTGTCGCCCTATGCCGAAGAAGAAGTGCCCTTGAACACCACAATGACACAAAACACCAGTAAGTGAACATCTTGCTTACCGATGCACAGGATTGAGGTAATGGAGGGGTCAACCGCCCGACCTCAATCACATAGAGAACTTGTGTAGTCCAATCGTCCTGGACGTGAATATCTCTTCAGAGGTCGGACGACTCCATGTAACACAGAAGTCATTCAGTTCTCAGAAACAATGGCGCCGCCGCCACTAAGTGTTCGTTCAGTCACTCAAAGGAAAGTGAAACCTCAAACCTTTTCAGTTTATACATTTTTGAGTTTTTTTAAAGAATACTCCCGGAGCTGCTATTTTCTTTTAGAACAGCCGAATATTCCTTTTTCTTTACTTTCTATGAAGGATTAACACGAACTGGAGAAATTCTGCTCTTGTTCTGGTTTGAAATTGAATGTGTCGGATTTTCATTTATGGAATAAGTTATTATAATGAATTAGCAATTTATTTGCTTTTTTAAACTCTCTGTAACCATTATTGGTGCTGAGGCGACCTTCACACTAGCGTTCAGAGATACAGCGCGCTGTTTGGCAGGTAACAGCCTCCCAGATCTCTATGGATCCGCTTTGCTGGACGCTGCCACCCTTAAAATGCCTCCCTATACACCCGGGCCGCTCACACAGGTTGTACTTGCCTGGCTCCCTGTCACCCGCATCACTTTTGATGCCCGCACGGCCACCGCGCAGATGAAAATATCCGGCGTTGGGGGAGGGGCAGCCAATAGCAGGCCCTGATGGGAAGGGGCCTCCCTAGGATCGCGGGTGACGCTTGGGAGGCTCGTTCCCGTCGCGGCCTGCTATTGGCTGCCCCCTCCCCCCCAACGCTAGATGTTTTGATTCGCGCAGTGGCGAGATGCAGCAGTGGCTGTGCGGGCATCAGAAGTGACACAGGTGCTGGGGAGCAGGGTAAGTGCAACCTGTGTGAGGGGCCCGGATGTAATGGACCCACTACTTTCAAAGAAATACGCAAAGTAATTTGTCACAAAGCGAATTTTTTTGTAAAATTTGGCGAAGCAGCTGAGCTGTATTTTAGAATACTTCACTCATCGCTAATTCTGGCAGCGACTTATCTCCCCCAGCTCCTAAGGAAGAACGTGCACTTTTGGACAGGGAATCCACCATGTCACTGGCAAGTTGATACCTCAGCAACGTGTGTGACTAGTGGGGAAGATGAAGGCTGAAGTCATATAAAGATATAAGGAGTCTCCGTGGAAAACTAATGGGCACCATGATGGAACCTGAAAAACCCAATGGGATCCGTAGGGTTCCAGCAACGTCCCTTGCTTTCACAGTGCAGACGTGAACAGAGAACTGGTGACACCGTGAGATCGGGCCGCACATTTATAATGCATTTAGCTATACGTCCGATCCTGTCGTTTGGGCCATTATACTGGGTCAGACCTGCAGCTGCCTGGCATTGATATGGATTGTGAGAATCTGCTGATGCAAACGAACGCAAAACTCCGGTGACAGAAGCAGAAAAGCCGAGTGACAGTGAAGTATCAGGACGATTAACACTCGGCAGCAATTAAGAATCTAATCAATTAGCAGCTGCCAGAACTGGTTTCTTCTCTGTAAGTGAGGGGAAGTTAAAAAAGTTTCTGCCCAATGTCATCAAAGTGAATGACACAGAATATGAAGAGCAACAAAGTAACATCCATAAATGGAGAATGTGTCACCACTGGAATTTATAGCAAGAAGGTATTGTGGTAGTTGTATTCCTGCACATAGCAGTATTATAGTAGTTATATACTTGTACATAGGAGCAGTATTATAGTAGTTATATTCTTGTACATAGGAGGCAGTATTATAGTAGTTATATTCTTGTACATAGGAGGCAGTATTATAGTAGTTATATTCTTGTATATAGGAGCAGTATTATAGTAGTTATATTCCTGTACATAGGAGCAGTATTATAGTAGTTATATTCTTGTATATAGGAGGCAGTATTATAGTAGTTATATTCTTGTACATAGGAGGCAGTATTATAGTAGTTATATTCTTGTACATAGGAGCAGTATTATAGTAGTTATATTCTTGTACATAGGAGCAGTATTATAGTAGTTATATTCTTGTACATAGGAGCAGTATTATAGTAGTTATATTCTTGTACATAGGAGCAGTATTATAGTAGTTATATTCTTGTACATAGGAGGCAGTATTATAGTAGTTCTATTCTTGTACATAGGAGCAGTATTATAGTAGTTATATTCTTGTACATAGGAGCAGTATTATAGTAGTTATATTCTTGTACATAGGAGGCAGTATTATAGTAGTTATATTCTTGTACATAGGAGGCAGTATTATAGTAGATATATTCTTGTACATAGGAGGCAGTATTATAGTAGTTATATTCTTGTACATAGGAGCAGTATTATAGTAGTTATATTCTTGTACATAGGGGCAGTATTATAGTAGTTATATTCTTGTACATAGGAGGCAGTATTATAGTAGTTATATTCTTGTACATAGGAGCAGTATTATAGTAGTTATATTCTTGTACATAGGAGGCATTATTATAGTAGTTATATTCTTGTACATAGGGGCAGTATTATAGTAGTTATATTCTTATACATAGGAGCAGTATTATAGTAGTTATATTCTTGTACATAGGAGCAGTATTATAGTAGTTATATTCTTGTACATAGGAGCAGTATTATAGTAGTTATATTCTTGTATATAGTAAGCTGTATTATAGTAGTTATATTCTTGTATATAGGAGGCAGTATTATAATAGTTATATTCTTGTACATAGGAGCAGTATTATAGTAGTTATATTCTTGTACATAGGAGTAGTATTATAGTAGTTATATTCTTGTATATAGGAAGCAGTATTATAGTAGTTAAATTCTTGTATATAGGAGGCAGTATTATAGTAGTTATATTCTTGTACATAGGAGGCAGTATTATAGTAGTTATATTCTTGTACATAGGAGCAGTATTATAGTAGTTATATTCTTGTAGATGGGAGCAGTATTATAGTAGTTATATTCTTGTACATAGGAGGCAGTATTATAGTAGTTATATTCTTGTACATAGGAAGCAGTATTATAGTAGTTATATTCTTGTACATAGGAGGCGGTATTATAGTAGTTATATTCCTGTACATAGGAGCAGTATTATAGTAGTTATATTCTTGTACATAGGAGGCAGTATTATAGTAGTTATATTCTTGTACATAGGAGCAGTATTATAGTAGTTATATTCTTGTACATAGGAGCAGTATTATAGTAGTTATATTCTTGTACATAGGAGGCAGTATTATAGTAGTTATATTCTTGTACATAGGAGGCAGTATTATAGTAGTTATATTCTTGTACATAGGAGCAGTATTATAGTAGTTATATTCTTGTACATAGGAGTAGTATTATAGTAGTTATATTCTTGTACATAGGAGCAGTATTATAGTAGTTATATTCTTGTACATAAGAGCAGTATTATAGTAGTTATATTCTTGTACATAAGAGCAGTATTATAGCAGTTATATTCTTGTACATAGGAGTATTATTATAGTAGTTATATTCTTGTATATAGGAAGCAGTATTATAGTAGTTATATTCTTGTATATAGGAGGCAGTATTATAGTAGTTATATTCTTGTACATAGGAGGCAGTATTATAGTAGTTATATTCTTGTACATAGGAGCAGTATTATAGTAGTTATATTCTTGTACATAGGAGTAGTATTATAGTAGTTATATTCTTGTATATAGGAAGCAGTATTATAGTAGCTATATTCTTGTATATAGGAGGCAGTATTATAGTAGTTATATTCTTGTACATAGGAGGCAGTATTATAGTAGTTATATTCTTGTATATAGGAGGCAGTATTATAATAGTTATATTCTTGTACATAGGAGCAGTATTATAGTAGTTATATTCTTGTACATAGGAGTAGTATTATAGTAGTTATATTCTTGTATATAGGAAGCAGTATTATAGTAGTTAAATTCTTGTATATAGGAGGCAGTATTATAGTAGTTATATTCTTGTACATAGGAGGCAGTATTATAGTAGTTATATTCTTGTACATAGGAGCAGTATTATAGTAGTTATATTCTTGTAGATGGGAGCAGTATTATAGTAGTTATATTCTTGTACATAGGAGGCAGTATTATAGTAGTTATATTCTTGTACATAGGAAGCAGTATTATAGTAGTTATATTCTTGTACATAGGAGGCGGTATTATAGTAGTTATATTCCTGTACATAGGAGCAGTATTATAGTAGTTATATTCTTGTACATAGGAGGCAGTATTATAGTAGTTATATTCTTGTACATAGGAGCAGTATTATAGTAGTTATATTCTTGTACATAGGAGCAGTATTATAGTAGTTATATTCTTGTACATAGGAGGCAGTATTATAGTAGTTATATTCTTGTACATAGGAGGCAGTATTATAGTAGTTATATTCTTGTACATAGGAGCAGTATTATAGTAGTTATATTCTTGTACATAGGAGTAGTATTATAGTAGTTATATTCTTGTACATAGGAGCAGTATTATAGTAGTTATATTCTTGTACATAAGAGCAGTATTATAGTAGTTATATTCTTGTACATAAGAGCAGTATTATAGCAGTTATATTCTTGTACATAGGAGTATTATTATAGTAGTTATATTCTTGTATATAGGAAGCAGTATTATAGTAGTTATATTCTTGTATATAGGAGGCAGTATTATAGTAGTTATATTCTTGTACATAGGAGGCAGTATTATAGTAGTTATATTCTTGTACATAGGAGCAGTATTATAGTAGTTATATTCTTGTACATAGGAGTAGTATTATAGTAGTTATATTCTTGTATATAGGAAGCAGTATTATAGTAGCTATATTCTTGTATATAGGAGGCAGTATTATAGTAGTTATATTCTTGTACATAGGAGGCAGTATTATAGTAGTTATATTCTTGTAGATGGGAGCAGTATTATAGTAGTTATATTCTTGTACATAAGAGCAGTATTATAGTAGTTATATTCTTGTACATAAGAGCAGTATTATAGCAGTTATATTCTTGTACATAGGAGCAGTATTATAGCAGTTATATTCTTGTACATAGGAGCAGTATTATAGTAGTTATATTCTTGTACATAGGAGCAGTATTATAGTAGTTATATTCTTGTACACAGGAGCAGTATTATAGTAGTTATATTCTTGTACATAGGAGCAGTATTATAGTAGTTATATTCCTGTACATAGGAGCAGTATTATAGTAGTTATATTCTTGTACATAGGAGGCAGTATTATAGTAGTTATATTCTTGTACATAGGAGCAGTATTATAGTAGTTATATTCTTGTACATAGGAGCAGTATTATAGTAGTTATATTCTTGTACATAGGAGGCAGTATTATAGTAGTTATATTCTTGTACATAGGAGCAGTATTATAGTAGTTATATTCTTGCACATAGGAGCAGTATTATAGTAGTTATATTCTTGTACATAGGAGCAGTATTATAGTAAGTATATTGTAGTCTATAGGGACAGTATTATAGCAATAATGTTGTCATTTTGTGCTGGACATAAGACATGACGACAATGTATATATGTTCCAGTAATGTTGATTTTGTCTTTATCAGACTCTTATTTTCTAGCATCTTAGCCTTGGATTTGCTGTCTGTTACCTATGACTTACGTCATCATAGATTGGATATCTTCATTTTTGTAGATAATCTCAGTTCTCTTCATATTTTCACTGCATTCTTTTTTTTTTTTTTTTAACAGACTACGGGGTCAACAAAAAAAGCCAGTCATTTGGTCATGAAGCTTTTGTCCATCTCAAATTGTAATGAGCACGACCTACATTTATGAGTTAATCAGCTCTTACACACATGAGTGCCTAGTCGATGGTGCAGAAACTGGCACACATGCTACACTGTCCCCACGGGCTTCTCCGCCATCATCACACTGGCTTTGGGAATGATCTTTGTGATATGGATTCTGTTGTAAGACCTGCAATCAACAATGCACTATGCAAACCCAGATCTACTGCCAGGGGTCTTCAGAACTTCATGGCTTGGCGTGCTATAGGAACCAAGCATTTTTGGTTCCTTTCATTTATTTTGCAAGCAGAAGCTCCTTCTGTGTTTCCATATGGAGTATGTTGGTTTTTCAATTACTGCATAAAGTATGAAAGACAATGGGATGAATTTATTTTCTTGATTGGGACTTAGAGTTGTGTTAAGCTTTTTCTTCCTGGTTCATACTTTAAATGGTAGTTCAAGCATAAATATTAAAATTTATATAACCAGAGAGATAAATCTGAGGCAACAATGCACAATCAGTAGGGGAAGACCATTCGATATAGGAGGCTTACAGGTTTCATCTTGTGCAATCAAGGTGATTAAATTGGGTCTGTCAGCAGTATTGACCTAGCAAAACTGTTGGCAGAGCGAGATAGGAGACCTGTTTATATATATCTTGGTGCATGTTCTTGAAGAAGTTTTGATCTGGTGTGCATCACTATGGCAAGTGTCCTGGGTCTTTTCTTAATGCTTAAGTACATTTGGCTCTCTGCAGTATCTTCTCCCTTCTGCTTCAAAGGACTCCTGGATGGACACTAGATATGTTACTCAACACCAGAGTAACATGGTCCTCACAGTCCCCTGATCTGCTGAAGGTTTTACCATAGTCTTCACAGTCTCCTGATCTGCTGAAGCTTTTACCATGGCTCTCACAGTCTCCTGATCTGCTGAAGGTTTTACCATGGTCCTCACAGTCCCCTGATCTGCTGAAGGTTTTACCATGGCTCTCACAGTCTCCTGATCTGCTGAAGGTTTTACCATGGTCCTCACAGTCCCCTGATCTGCTGAAGGTTTTACCATGGTCCTCACAGTCCCCTGATCTGCTGAAGGTTTTACCATGGTCCTCACACTCTCCTGATCTGCTGAAGGTTTTACCATAGTCCTCACAGTCTCCTAATCTGCTGAAGGTTTTACCATGGCCCTCACAGTTCCCTGATCAGTGTCACATGCCGGATGTCCCAAGGGGGACCACCGGGACATCATACGAGCAGGACAAGGCAAACAAGCCAAGGACCACGGAACACAGAACTAAATACAAAGGAACGAAGACACGTGACAGTGACTATAACAGAAGACCTCAATGAAGACCCGCCGCTTAACACTGACCTCCATAGTGGACCGTCCCCTTAACTGTGACCTCCACAGTTCCCTGTCCCCTTAAGAGAGACCTCCACAGTGGTAGCCATAGGTCCGGTTTTAGGCCGGACCATCTGGCTTTCAGACTCCCTGTCCTCCGTCTGGCGCAGGACCTGGACGGACACAAAATATTGATTGAGTCCTGCGATATACCTGCTTCCACAAAATACTGAATAAGGGAATTGATATACCTGCTTCCACAAAATACTCATTGAGGCCTGCAACATACCTGCTTCCACAAAATACTGATTAAGGGGTTTGATATACCTGTTTCCACCAAATATTGATTGAGGCCTGCGATATACCTTCTTCCACAAAATATTGATTGAGGGGTGCGATATACCTGCTTCCACAAAATACTGATTAAGGGGATTGATATAATTGCTTCCACCAAATATTGATTGAGGCCTGCGATATACCTGCTTCCACAAAATACTGATTAAGGGGATTGATATAACTGCTTCCACCAAATATTGATTGAGGCCTGCGAAATAATGCTTTCACAAAATACTGATTAAGGAGTTTGATATACCTTCTTCCACAAAATATTGATTGAGGCCTGCGATATACCTGCTTCCACAAAATACTGATTAAGGGGTTTGATATACCTGTTTCCACCAAATATTGATTGAGGCCTTCGATATACAGTTGCAAGAAAAAGTGTGTGAACCCTTTGGAATGATATGGATTTCTGCACAAATTGGTCATAAAATGTGATCTGATCTTCATCTAAGTCACAACAATAGACAATCACAGTCTGCTTAAACTAATAACACACAAAGAATTAAATGTTACCATGTTTTTATTGAACACACCATGTAAACATTCACAGTGCAGGTGGAAAAAGTATGTGAACCCCTAGACTAATGACATCTCCAAGAGCTAATTGGAGTGAGGTGTCAGCCAACTGGAGTCCAATCAATGAGATGAGATTGGAGGTGCTGGTTACAGCTGCCCTGCCCTATAAAAAACACACACCAGTTCTGTTTTTTTTTTTCACAAGAAGCATTGCCTGATGTGAATGATGCCTCGCACAAAAGAGCTCTTAGAAGACCTACGATTAAGAATTGATGACTTGCATAAAGCTGGAAAGGGTTATAAAAGTATCTCCAAAAGCCTTGCTGTTCATCAGTCCATGGTAAGACAAATTGTCTATAAATGGAGAAAGTTCAGCACTGCTGCTACTCTCCCTAGGAGTGGCCGTCCTGTAAAGATGACTGCAAGAGCACAGCGCAGACTGCTTAATGAGGTGAAGAATCCTAGAGTGTCAGCTAAAGACTTACAAAAGTCTCTGGCATATGCTAACATCCCTGTTAGCGAATCTACAATACATAAAACACTAAACAAGAATGGATTTCATGGGAGGATACCACAGAGGAAGCCACTGCTGTCCAAAAAAAAAACATTCCTGCACGTTTACAGTTTGCACAAGAGCACCTGGATGTTCCACAGCAGTACTGGCAAAATATTCTGTGGACAGATGAAACCAAAGTTGAGTTGTTTGGAAGAAACACACAACACTGTGTGTGGAGAAAAAGAGGCATAGCACACCAACATCAAAACCTCATCCCAACTGTGAAGTATGGTGGTGGGGGCATCATGGTTTGGGGCTGTTTTGCTGTGTCAGGGCCTGGACGGATTGCTATCATCGAAGGAAAAATTAATTCCCAAGTTTATCAAGACATTTTGCAGGAGAACCTAAGGCCATCTGTCCACCAGCTGAAGCTCAACAGAAGATGGGTGTTGCAACAGGACAACGACCCAAAGCATAGAAGTAAATCAACAACAGAATGGCTTAAACAGAAAAAAATCCGCCATCTGGAGAGGCCCAGTCAAAGTCCTGACCTCAACCCGATTGAGATGCTGTGGCATGACCTCAAGAATGCGATTCACACCAGACATCCAAAGAATATTGCTGAACTGAAACAGTTCTGTAAAGAGGAATGGTCAAGAATTACTCCTGACCGTTGTGCACGTCTGATCTGCAACTACAGGAAACATTTGGTTGAAGTTATTGCTGCCAAAGGAGGTTCAACCAGTTATTAAATCCAAGGGTTCACATACTTTTTCCACCTGCACTGTGAATGTTTACATGGTGTGTTCAATAAAAACATGGTAACATAAAATTTTTTGTGTGTTATTAGTTTAAGCAGACTTTGATTGTCTATTGTTGTGACTTAGATGAAGATCAGATCACATTTTATGACCAATTTGTGCAGAAATCCATATCATTCCAAAGGGTTCACATACTTTTTCTTGCAACTGTACCTGCCTCCACAAAATACTGATTAAGAGGATTGATATAATTGCTTTCACCAAATATTGATTGAGGCCTGTGAAATAACTGCTTTCACAAAATACTAATTAAGGGATTTGATATACCTTCTTCCACAAAATATTGATTGAGGCCTGCGATATACCTGCTTCCACAAAATGCTGATTAAAGGGTTTGATATACCTGTTTCCCCCAAATATTGATTGAGGCCTGCAATATACCTGCCTCCACAAATACTTCTCTTCTCTAGGGACTTAAGCACAGGGTAATTTTGAAAATGACAGGCAGAGGAAGAGGCCGGACGTTCTGCAGGGGTGGTAGGGGTCGGGCAGGTGCACCAGGCCGGAGCCTAAGTGGGAAGTTGGATAAGGCGCGTGCGATTACTTCAAAGGACGCACCAGAGTTGGTTGAGTGGCTCATTCAGCCTTCTGCTTCTGCACCCTCCTCATCCTCTGTATATGCACTCTCCTCACTCTCTGCTGTGTGCACCCACAGAGACACCAGCACCACCATAGCCCCTCCACTCGAGTCAGAGGAATTAATTTCTCATCCATTCCCAGACCTTACCGATGCACAGCCATTCTTGACATCGGATGAGGAAGAGGAGGTAGCAACAGCCGCCACCCAGCCATCTGACGACAGTACCCAGATCCGCCCAAGGAGGGAGGTCCCCGCTGTTGCTGACTACTCTGAGATCTCAAATGTCAGTGGTGGTGAAGGTGACAATGATGACGTGTCGATGGACGTCACGTGGGTGCCCACAAAAGAGGAAGAGGAGGGGAGTTCAGAGGGAGAGACGGAGCAGCAGATAGGGAGGAGAATGAGAAGCAGCCAGAGCTCGCAGGGAACAGGAGGCAAAAAGCAGACTGCAAATGTATCTGGAGCGAGCCATCCACCATGCACGGTCACTTCTGGTGCTCCCAGGACGCCGGCACATGGCTCCGCATTGTGGGCTTTTTTTAATGTGTCACCTGCTGACAATAGTGTTGTCATCTGCAGCCTGTGCTGTCAACCCATAAGTTGCGGCAAGCCCAATACTCACCTAGGGACGACCGCCTTAAGAAGGCACCTGGCCTCCCATCACCGAGCCCAGTGGGAGCAACGCCGTTAGAACCCACAAAGCCACACTCCCGGCGCTCCAGATCCTGCCTCTTCTCCTTCTCCTCTCTCCTCCGATTTGTCCTCCACTCCACCTTCCACCGAGCCGTCATCACGTTCATCTGGTAGAAGACAGGCTTCTGTGGCCCAAATGTTCGAGCGTAAAAAGTTGATGACGCTGGATAACCCTCTTGCCCAACGGCTGACCACTAACTTGTCGGAACTGCTAGCTTGCCAACTACTGCCATATAAACTGGTGGATTCTTTAGAAAATTTGTGGCCATTGGCACCCCAGAAGGGCATCCCAGAGCTATATGGCCATGTTCAGAGGCAAGTGAATATATCTCTGGCACACAGTGTCGGTGCCAAGATACATCTGACCACAGACACGTGGTCTAGCAAACACGGGCAGGGAAGGTACATAACTTTTACTGCCCACTGGGTGAACCTTCTGACGGCCGTCAAGCATGTAACCCGTGGCACCCGTGTGGATTTGGTGTTACCTCCACGGATTGCATGCAGGTCTGCCTCTTCTTCTCCTACTCCATCCTCCGTCTCCTCCTCGGCTGACTCCTCCTTTTCCACTGCTACCGCCTCTTCCGCTATATCCCCCAAGCTCCCCAGAACCTATTCGACGTGCCAGGTGAGACGTTGCCATGCTGTGCTGTGGCTGTTGTGCCTGGAAGCCAAGAGCCACACCGGTCGTGCACTGCTTTCAGCTCTGCGGTCACAGGATGATCAGTAGCTAACCCCGCTCAATTTGACAGTTGGTAAAGTGGTGTGCGACAGCGGTGCCAATCTGCTGAGCGCGCTGAAACAGGGCAAAATGACACACGTGCCGTGCATGGCACACGTCCTGAACTTAGTCGTGCAGCGATTTGTTGCCAAATACCCCGAGGTCCAGGACGTCTTGTGGCTGGCCATTTTAGAAGATCTTACACGGCCATGGCTCGCCTTGCTGACGTTCAGCGGTGACACCACCTGCCCATCAGTTGTCTGATTTGTGACTGCCTGACGCACTGGAACTCCACCTTGTATATGCTTGATAGGCTGCTCCAGCAGAAACAGGCCGTTAATGACCACCTGTACGAACTCTGGGGCAGGACAGGTTCTGGGGAGCTTGGTTTCTTTTCACCGCGCCAGTGGCTGCTCATGCGCAATGCATGCAAACTTCTGCGACCATTTGATAAGATCACCAAAAAGGTCAGTCGCAGCCAGGGCGCCATCAGTGACATCGTACCTTACGCCTTCTTTCTGGAGCGTGCATTGCGTTGTGTCATTGATCAAGCCGTCGAGGAGCAGGAAGATGAGGAAGTCGCAATGCTGGATAAATTCCCAGCGGGGGCTACTCCATCTGAGACAAGTCAGCAGGAGTCTGAAGAGGAGTCAGAGGAGGATGGTGCCTGGGGGGAGGAGGAGCAAGAAGAGCAGGCTTTAAGGGGGACTTTAAACTTTTAGGGGATCCCTGGTGTTGTTCTTGGCTTTGGAGAGGAGACCGAGGACGACATTCTCCTGAGCGATGAGCAGGAGCCAGGGTGCTCCACCGCTTCCAATAGTGCAAATGGGGGCCTTCATGCTCCAGTGTTTGAAAAGGGACCCCCATATAAAAAGCATAAAGGGCAAGGACCAGTACTGGGTGGCAACGTACTTAGACCCCCCGGTCCAAACACAAAATGGCAGACATGTTACCAGCATCACAGAGGGCTGTCAGAATGCAGCATTTCCAGGCCTTGCTGCATTCTTATGTTGCGGGCGCTGGCAAAGGAATTTCGACCCCCAGCGAAACAGTTGCGGGTACCAATCCTACCGCGCCTGCAAAAAGAGGGCGGTTTAAAGATGTGTTGGTCACTTCGTATATGAGATCATTCTTCCAGCCAACCCATCGACAGCCGCCCTCCGGATCCAGCCTCAGGGAACGCCTAGACCGACAGGTGTCGGACTACATCGGGTTAACGGCCGATGTGGACGCTCTGAGAAGCGAGGAACCCCTGGACTACTGGGTGTGCAGGCTTAAGCTGTGGCCAGAGCTGGCACAGTTTGCCATGAAACTCTTGGCTTGCCCCTTGTCGAGTGTCCTGTTCGAAAGGACGTTCAGCGCAGCAGGGGGGATCGTGACCGATAAGCGACTCGCCTAGCTCACGACAGTGTGGACTACCTCACATTTCTAAAAATGAATGAGGCATGGATCTTGGAGGAATTCAACACCTGTGACGACCACGTGTAATTGAACTTCCTCATGCCAGCCCACACATATCCGCCACCACCCAGAACAAAGAATGGTCCTTGTCTTAGGTAAATACAGCGGCATAAAGACCTTTTCTGTCAGGTGAATGCCTCATTTTTGGGGCCTGTACTGGCCGACAGTTACATATTTATCCATGTACCTCCAGCAACATAATCACTTGTACTTTTCTGTCAGGTGAATGCCTAATTTTTGGGGCCTGTACTCCCGTGGCCTAAAATAAAATAATTCTAGGCTCCAGCAGGGCACATTTTTGAGAGTTTCCCTTTAAGATGCATAAAAATGGCCCCTGATTAAAATACATTTTTTTTGTGGTAGATTTTGCCAATGATCCCCCTCTGGTATGTCAGTGTCCATGTTATGGGACTATTTGTGCACTTCTAGTATTTGGTGGCTGCAAATATGAGCTGAAGGTTTTTTTAAGTTTGCTTCCTATTAAAGTCAATGGGGCCCGCCGCGAACGTCCGATGTTCGTCCATCACTGCTCCCAATCAAAATTCCCTATCAGTATGTCTTTCGCGTGTGAGAGGAAACCAGAGTACCCGGAGGAAACCTACGCAAACATGGGTAGAACATACAAATGTCATGCAGATGTTGTCCTTGGTCGGATTTGAACTTAGGACCCTAAATTGTATGCTACAATTATATTTTATATTGTCTGCTATATTCATTATTCGATTTTATATTTATTATATTATATGTTCATTATGATTTTATATTATATTGTATAGTCTTTCATATTTATTATATTGTATGTCACATTTATTATGTTCTACTTATATGATATAATATTTATTATAATGATACTTTCCACATCTGATGACCTGGCTCCTCACCATGTTGTACAGGACACTCATCGGATGTCTCCACCATATCAGTCACCTCCAGGACTCATCTGGTGTCATTCACCCAGGTCCTTCATCGCTTCTTATCTGGAAAGCACTGAGAAAGTGATCGGAGACTGAATCAATTTCTATTTTTCATCTTTGACAAAGTAATTAAGACTGCAGTGGCTTGTTAATTCAGTGTGAATAGCTGTGCCAGTGATGGATGCAGATTTACGGGCAGCAGCGGTGCTGGAGCATTGCAGGAGATTATCACAGCTCACAGGCTGATCATGGAGACTGCTCCCCAGAGACCACGGTTGTCCCTCAATATTATAGCCCATCAGGACCCTGAGACTGAGACCTCTGGGATAATGCATATCCCCCAGGAGAGACCTGGCCCCTGCCGAGCACTTATCTTAGGGCCAGGAACTTGTTTCTTGTAAATTTAAGTTTTATTAAAGTTTTAAAATAGTAAATTATAACATGAACCAAATCATATTGGTATAAGAAAGCAGGTATTTCTATCTTTTTGGTTCTTTGCTGTGTAGAATGAATATTAAAATAATCACCTAAAATAAATTACAAACAAAAATTTAAAAATTTAAAAACAAAAGAAAACTATAGGTGTCCAGGTTTTAGCCTTAATATGGACCCAAAAAATGCACCTGTGTGATGCTATATTTTTTTTGTAGCATCTCTGATTATTTATATAATAGTGTCCCCAGGATTTCAGGTGATCACCTGGCAGACCAGCCATAAAACTTAGTCAAAAGGACCTACAATCAGAGAAGGATCTCCCGGACCCTGGTAGGCTGATCATCTACTAACATGGTGGCTGATTCCTGTCTAGTGGATCTGACTGTATGCAGTGATATGGCAAGGAGACCTACATCCTTCCATAACTAGGACTCGAGATTTGTCAAACTGTGTCTAGTATCAAAAGTAGGGTTTGCAATGGGGACCATATTGGTTGTCACTCAGCTTTCCCAGACGTGGATATTACTAAGAATCTCCTAACATTCTGTGTATACAGCTCTTATTCAGACCTATATGTTTCCATAGTTACAGACTACAAACAGACTGTGAGCAGTCTGATCCTTTACATGTAGCACATTTTGTGGCAGAAAAGTGCGACTGAAAATCAGTTACATTCATCTGAGCTTGCCCCCAAAACAACCCTATTCAGAAGACTAAGGCTACTTTCACACTTGCGGCAAAGTGATCTGGCAAGCAGTTCCGTTCGCCTAAACTGCCTGCCGGATCACGCAATCTGCATGCAAACGGACAGCATTTGTAGACGGATCCGGATGCGGATCCGTCTTACAAATGCATTGCAAGAACGGATCCGTCTCTCCGTATGTCATCCGGAGAAACAGATCCGTTATATATTTTTGTTCACATTTTTACTGGTCTGAGCATGCGGATTCGGCATTGCGGTATTTTTAATAAATTTCAATGCAAATGAATGCCGGATCCAGCATTCCGGCAACTGATCCGGAATTTTGGACGGAGATAATACCGTAGCATGCTGCGGTATTTCCTCCATCCAAAACGCTGTTCAGTTCAGACATCCTGATGCATCCTGAACGGATTTCTCTCCATTCAGAATGCATGAGGATGAAACTGATCAGTTCTTTTCCGGTATTGAGCCCCTAGGACGGAAAGAAAAACGCTAGTGTGAAAGGATCCTTAAACAGATTTTTAGTCTCAGATTTTTTGCAACAACATCTGCCCTGTGTGTAGATAGCCTTACTCTTCAACGTCTGCTTTCTACATAGAAAGAGCAAGAAGGAGTGGGTTACCAGTAATTAAGATTACCCCACCAGGAAGACACATAAGTCTTCATAGGAGCTGTATACTCAAAATCTTAAAGAGATATTCAATTATTATTGTTTGCAAAGCTGCTACATTTAATTAAAAGGAATTGATTCACTAGCAAAATCAATTTGGTTGCAAAAGTCTGCACAGTCTGTAGTAGCCTGATGTCCTGATGCTTTTTTGCACATTCATGGGCTTATGACTATTAATTCCACTTATGTGCAACTACTTCCCCTGTGTGTAAGTTTCAGGTGCTATTTATGTATGTATAGAGGAAATATTGTACACGAACCAGTCTCTTCCAAGTGTCCTTGCCTGCACTTTAATAGGATTATAGCAAGCGCAATCGCCTAATGATCATTGGTATTATCTCTATTATGTCACATTAAGTACTGGTGGGGTTTGGAGATAATTTCCAGGACCCTCCTCAGGGGGTAATTCATTTTACACACTGTCACTTCATTGTCTCCTGTAAACAGTGATGGACTAAATAGTGCAATTATCTCAGTGCAGTCCCAAGTCCTCGCTCGATCCATGCACTGCACATAGACCGCTGCTAATAAGCTACTATAATACCATGCCGTAATACTCAGACACAACTACTCTGTATTTACATTAGTGATTATGCACCGCCACTGTGTGCCATTTGATTGTTTATATTTCTTTATAGCGGTTAGAGTTAGGTTTTTCTGATACAGAGCTCTAAATCCCCTGCTTAGATATAGATTTGAATTGCACATATTGAATTTTTATTTCCATAGTTGCCACTAGGGGGAGCTCTCTGCATACGTGTATATATTCAGTAAGCTCCACAGTTCTCCCTAGTGGTAGATGTAAGCAGAAAAAAATGGATGTGGTATGTCTATGCAGTGGATTTGGAGCTTTGTATTGGAAAACACACACTGTGACTCCTACAAGGATAGCTCTGTCAAGCTTTATCAGATAGGACTACTATAGCCAGGGTAGGGGTGGATCATTAGAGGGTCATGGGATCCTTCTGTTCTGTGGATGAGGTTCTGGCTCAATAATAGGAAGAATATGACCTGAACTCGGCTAGGATCTATGGATTTTTGGGGTTCATTTACAAGTAATGATCAACAGGAGATGTTACAATGTAACTAATGGAGACATGCACATGTTCTGTAGCTGAATGGTGCAACTCTGGGGAGAACAGGGTACCCTATTTACCTTTTAACATGTCTCATGGCTGAATTCTTCAGGACTTTAATATAGAGCTGAAAGTGAGAGAAAATAATTAGGTGATGCAATAATTTACTATTTTTGTAGATTTTTAGTCTTGCCTCTTCCTAATCTACCAAAGGGATATATACATTTTGCAATCATTTTATTTATTTTGTTTCTTTGCATCTTAACAGAAGCTATAAATGGGGACCTTATTAAAAAAAAAAATCTCCTGCCATTTCCTCCTATGCCATGAAAATTAGGTGTCTCCATGGTTACAGACTACAAACAAACCCTGTGTAGTCTGATCCTGCAAGTCCTCTGTTACTGTCTTCCTTCCATTCTTCTACTACTAACTTACAAAATACTCCCTAGAATTTGTGATGGCTAACCTCCAGCTGTGGTAAAACTACAACTCCCAAGATGTACACTTGCTTGGCAGTTCTCAGAACTCCCCGGAAATGAATGGAGCATGCTGGGAGTCGTAGTCGTAGCCTTCACTGTCCTAGGGGAACAAAACAGCAATGCCCAAACACAATATATCATAAAAATAGAAAGTTTATTCACAAATAATCAGAGACGCATATTAAAGAACATACAGGGGCAAAAAAACATCAGATAGTGGTGATAATAACCACAATTACTGTACCAAATCTCTGGTCCTCAGATCACAGAACCCCGGAAAAGAATATAAAACATGTCACATATCAAAAGAAAAGAAAAGAAAAAAAAACAACCACCCCTTGATAATAGCCCATATTAATAATACTTCTATCAAACCATTCCCTCAGGTAATAGTCTCGAAATAACCAGGCTATATATCTGAAAATGTCAGGGCTTCCAACCCAAAAGCCCACCTAGAGACACAATGTATCCAAGATGGCCAGAGAACACCTCGACGCGCGTTTCACTTTCCTCAGCTTTACCTTTTGGGGGGTTCTGTGACCTGAAGGCCAGCGATTTGGTACAGTAATTGTGGTTATTATCACCAGTATCTGATTATTATTATTTTTTGCACCCTTATGCTCTTTAATTTGTAATCTCTGATTTCTGGTGAATAAACTTTATATTTTTATGATCTATTGTGTTTGGACATTGCTGTTTTGTCCCCCTAGGGAGCATTGTGTAGGTTGATATCATGTGTATAGACATGCCCTAGTTACTGTTATTGAGGCATTTTCTTGGAGATGTAACAAGGGGCTGCAAGGAGGACTACAAACTTGTATTCTGTAACCATGGAGTCGCATTAGTCTGCAGAGGAGCTGTAGAGACAAAAGGACAGGAAATTGCTGGGAAATAAACAGCAAAAGCTTTGTTTAATTTTGCACATTTTAGAATCCATGGGGCAATGAAATAGTGTTGCAAAAGTTTACATCCCACTAAAATATCTAATCAGTGTCATCAGCACAGGTTGCTGTGAATGTTCGACATGATCTCCATTGCAGTAACATGCAATCTGCCATCTCAGTGACTTCCCTCCTAGATCACTTCCTGGGTTTAGGGGCTTCCTTCAGTTCATTATTCACTCCCACAGTCTCCTTCCTTGTGTCCCCCCACACTCTCAGTCACCCCAATAATTCCCCTTCTCTGCAATGGTTCACAAGGAAAAATACTGATTCCCTAATTTTTCATTGAAACTGCAAGATGCAGAATGTGGGAAAGGAGGGAGCAGCTGTCCTTACCAGCAGACACAGGGTTACAGCTGTGACGTCATCAGCGGCTCATAATACCCAGCCTTAATAGTTTTTCCTCTTATTAATGTCCCATTGAAGGAAATAGAATTGAGTCATTGTGCTGGGGCAGCAGGATCCGAAAAGACGCAAATCTGAGAGTCAGCAAAAAAAAAAAAAAAGAAAAGAAAAATTAAGACCCAGGGTTAACCCCTTCATAACCAGCAAGGACAGATGCAGGACACGGATACGAATATGAAGCCTTCATTCCACTTACATCGATAGAATTCTACCTGATCTGATAATATTATCTCCCGGTATCTGGAGGAGTCTCACCTGCAAGAAACGAAATCCCTTTACATAAAAATGAATCCTATAAATATATTGTTCATTACAATCCATACCTGATATCATGTTACAAATATAGATTTATAATCGAATAGAAAACGTCTATAGACACATTGTATGGAAGCACAGATACAGGGAGCAGGAATCTTATGGAATCGAACTATATATAATTATTTTCTTATCTTCGTTATTTTTATTACAGTGATTTTATTTTTAATATTGTATAATATTATTTCTATGTGGTTAGACTTTGCATTTCTTATGATTTTTCTTACATCCTTATCGTTACTATTTATTGTATAAGTACCATGGTTACTATTCTACGTTTAGATTATTCTTATACTCACCATTACTGGAAGGAATAAATGAAACAAATCCGACTTCGAGTTTCTGCCTTTTTAAATATCTTCATCTTTTTTTTTTGGGGGGGGGGGGGGGGGGAGTGGAAATGCATTGCAATTGTCTGTTACACCTGGGTTTATTTCATGTTCTTTGAATATAAAATGTATGGTTTAAAATAGTGAAAAGAATAAAAATCAAAGATATATGAATACAGATAGATAGATAGATAGATATGAGATAGATAGATATTAGATAGATAGATAGATAGATAGATAGATAGATAGATAGATAGATAGATAGATAGATATGAGATAGATAGATAGATAGATAGATAGATAGATAGATAGATAGATAGATATGAGATAGATAGATATTAGATAGATAGATAGATAGATAGATAGATAGATAGATAGATAGATAGATATTAGATAGATAGATAGATATGAGATAGATAGATAGATAGATAGATAGATAGATAGATAGATAGATAGATAATAGATAGATATGAGATAGATATTAGATAGATATGAGATAGATTTAATTGCAAGCTCTGAGAACAATATACATTTTCTATCTCTATACCTCATTATACATGTAGATACTGCATTTATATACATTGTATAGTTCTATCTACAGGTGTGTATATGTATGTATATAGATTGGATCCGCATATTTATAGGTGTAGATATCTATACTGAATGTACAGTATATACATTGTATGGGTATATCTATTAGTGTACATATGTATATACATTGTATCAGTTCTGGGTAGAAGTCCTCTAAATTCTCAGGTCCTGTGTCCCTTGCCATATTGCAGGAATTAGCAATTAACCCTTTGCAGCTTAGTATAAAATCTCATCCCCTTAAAGCCGCCTCATTGCTGAATACATATCCAATGGGATAAACACCTGAATCCAATAGGGAAGCTGCTGCCATCCCTGGGCTCATTGCTGGTTGTGGGCTTCGTGTAAAGGGACGTGGAGGTGGAGTGCCCCCCTAATGACTTCAGTCATCACCCCCCTGTGACTCAGGCTGAAGACGCAATCTCCGGTTGACTGACAGCTCACTAGGAGGACACGGTCCCTTTAAAATCTGAATGTAAGTGCAATGATTTATCAAGCCCTTATTATCAAGGAAATGTCAGGGAAGGGCACCTTGCTCTGTACTGACGCAGACTCTCTTTTCTAGGAAGGTATACAAGCTTTGGTCTTCTCACAAGAGAATTCAGAAATCTTTCTAAGCCTGAAGTGCAAGGACTTTCTCTGCTGTTAAGTGGCTCTAAGGCTCCTGTGGAGATGGTGAGTACCAGGACTCTCCTATTTACACCATGTTCACACTGCTGGGATTATTATTGCAGTCACTGTGTTCATTTTAGCACTTTATGCAGGGGGTGAACCCTGCGGTAGAGCTCAGTGCTGCTGGGACAGGGGGACCTCTACATAGTGCTGAAACAAGGTGCTGTCTATGGTGCAGAACCAGGGGACCTCTACATAGTGCAGAACCTGGGGTAACCGTCCATAGTGCTGAACCAGAAGACCTCTACATAGTGCAGAACCTGGGGTAACCGTCCATAGTGCTGAACCTGGGGTAACTATCCAAAATGCTGAACCAGGGGACCTCTACATAGTGCAGAACCTGGGGTAACCGTCCATAGTGCTGAACCTGGGGTAACTATCCAAAATGCTGAACCAGGGGACCTCTACATAGTGCAGAACCTGGTCCATACTGCTGACAATGCAGTAACTATCCATAGTGCTGAGACACGGCGCTGTCCTTGGTGCTGAACGTGCGGTAACTATCCATAGTGCTCAAACCAGGAGACCTCTCCATACTGCAGAACCTGGGGTAGCAAGCTATCTATAGAGAAGAACCTGGGGGGACTATCCACAGGGCAGAACCTGGGGGAACTATCCACAGGGAAAAGTCCATAGTGCTAAACTAAGAGAAGATGTCCACAGTGCTGAACCTGGGGTAAATGTCCATAATGTTGAACCTGTTGTAGATGTCTATAGTGTTGAACCTGGGGTAGTTGTCTATAGTGCTGAACCTGAGGTAAATGTCCATAGTGTTAAACTTGGGGAGGATGTCCATAGTGCTGAACTTGGGGTAAATGTCCATAGTGCTGAACCTGGGGTAGATGTCAATAGTGCTGAACCTGGGGTAGATGTCCATGGTGCTGAACCTGGGGTAGATGTCCATGGTGCTGAACCTGGGGTAGATTTCCATAGTGCTGAACCTGGAGAAGATGTCCATAGTGCTGAACCTGGAGAAGATGTCCATACTGCTGAACCTGGAGAAGATGACCATAGTGCTAAACCTGGGGTAGATGTCCATAGTGCTGAACCTGGGGTAGATGTCCATACTGCTGAACCTGGGGTAGATGTCCATACTGCTGAACCTGGGGTAGATGTCCATACTGCTGAACCTGGGGTAGATGTCCATACTGCTGAACCTGGGGTAGATGTCCACAGTGCTGAAGCTGGGGTAGATGTCCACAGTGCTGAACCTGGGGTAGATGTCCACAGTGCTGAACCTGGGGTAGATGTCCACAGTGCTGAACCCTCCATGTGTTTCCCACAGTTCTATAGCATTTAACTGGCAGGATCTCTTCATGGTGCACAACCTGTCGGGGTTTTCTGCAGTCTCTGAACTTATTCTGCAGCTCTGTAATACAGTCCATAGTCGTGAACCTGCCTGTCTATGGGCTAAATATACTACATTCTTTGGACTACAAAGAGGAGTTCTAGGTACCATTAGGACTAACAAGTCTAATCTATCTTTTTATCTATCTATTATCTATCTATCTATTATCTATCTATCTATTATCTATCTATCTCCTATCTATCTATCAATCTATCTATCGATCTATCTATCTCATATCTATCTATCTTCTATCCATCTATCTATCTATCTATCTATCTATCTATCTATCTATCTATCTACCTATTATCTATCTTTTATCTATCTATCTATCTATCTATCTATCTATCTATCTATCTTTTATCTATCTACCTATTATCTATCTTTTATCTATCTATCTATCTATCTATCTATCTATCTATCTATCTATCTTTTATCTATTTATCTATCTATCTATCTATCTATTATCTATCTATCTATCTATCTATCTATCTATCTCATATCTATCTATCTTATATCTATCTTATATCTATCTATCTATCTATTATCTATCTATCTATTTATCTATCTATCTCATATCTATTATCTATCTATCTATTATCTATCTCATATCTATTATCTATCTATCTATCTATCTATCTATCTATCTCTCTATCTATCTATTATCTATCTATCTATCTATCTATCTATCTCATATCTATCTATCTACCTATCTCATATCTATCTATCTATCTATCTACCGATCTCATATCTATCTATCTATCTATCTATCTATCTATCTATCTATCTATCTATCTATCTATCTCATATCTATCTATCTACCTATCTCATATCTATCTATCTATCTACCGATCTCATATCTATCTATCTATCTACCGATCTCATATCTATCTATCTATCTATCTCTATAGATTCAGACACTGGATAAATTATAGAACAGATAATCTAACATCCATCCTTCATGTTAGACCCTCAGCTCTTCTCACGTCCCTTTATCTGCCCCCACTTCAGTCCCACTTTACCTCCCTGTATATCTGTATCAGACACTGGATACATTGTTTCATCTTTTATTATTGATATTAATGTAAATATTAAACATTAAGGTCGCCAGACACATTAGTCTACGGTTTCGGAGCAGGGATTATGTGGGGGTTTTTAGGGGGAGACATGGGAAGGATTTTTCTTGCTTCTCCCTGAGGAAGAGCCTCCTGTCTGTAGAATCCCTGAGAGCTGAGTGACACCGGGGAAATGGGGCGTAAAATTAAAGAATCTCTGTACAACAATGAAAGGGGCAGGAGCCTGTTCAGTCGTGATATGAAACCCAAGGAGGCTCCGGCTGTCCCCTCACCCAGCATTCTGCAGATTATTCTTCACACCCCAGCTAAAATAAAAATGAACCATTTCACAGGCAAGAAGAAATCACATCATTGTTAGAATTAGCTCAGCAGATACAATGTCTCCCTGCACTCCTCAGTAAGGCAGGACATCACCTCACCTCTGTCATAGGGCGCATGTAGTCGGGTCAGTAAGAATTCTATTATATTCCACAGGACTACGTGAATCCCATGGATGTGGGGCAAAAGACAGTGAACAGCCCGGAGGGGGCCGCCCCAGGACTCATGGGGGCTGCAGGAGTCACCCAGCACAGCCCAGACAATGATGTCCCCCTTCAAGCCTCCTCCAAACTGGCCAGGTTGTCCCAATCTACTTCCAATGACAACAAAGGGTTTGAGGAGTCCAAGGCCAGCGCTCTGGAGAGGTCTAGAACTGGGGGGTCCTGTAAGATCATCACCCCCAGTCACGGGAACTTTGTCATAAGAAAGGACTCTGCAGATGGATTTCCATTGAAGGCTTCAAACATGACTGACAGCAACGGGCAGAGCAACTCGGTGCCATGCAGGATCGTGCCCCTCCAGAGCACAGAGGGGGGCGCCAACCAGAACTATGGGATAACCAGTCTGGAGCAGAACAACGCCAAGGGGGGCTGGGTGCCCATGAACCAGAGCACCGTCATCCTGGGCACAGATGGCAGCACCTCTGTCCTGTCCGGCAACCTCAGCGGGGTAAGAGCCTCCAGATGGAATGTGCAGATTAATTGTATGAACCGAACGTGCGATCTGAGCTTACAATCTGATCGCCAGGCGACCTCCCAGTGTTATGTGGTATTGATGGGTTAGAGTTGGATTCAGAGGCTGCTGACACCTCCGTGTCTCAGTGAATCCATCAGCTGCGGGTTGTCAGGTGCAGATCTTGCAATCTTTTTTTTTTTTTCCATAGATTTTGTCGCAGTGATTTTACTAGAAATGGTTGGTGCTGAGAAGGCTGTGCAATGGGAATGGATGTATATGGTGTATATGGTCTATCTATCTATCTATCTATCTATCTATCTATCTATCTATCTATTATCTATCTATTATCTATTTATTATCTATCTATCTATCTATCTATCTATCTATCTATTATCTATTTATCTTTCTCATATCTATCTATTATCTATTTATTATCTATTTATTATCTATCTATGTATTATCTATTTATTATCTATCTATCTATTATCTATCTATTATCTATCTATTATCTATCTTTTATCTATTTATTATCTATCTATCTATTATCTATCTATCTATCTATCTATTAATCTATCTATCTATCTATCTATTATCTATTTATCTTTCTCATATCTATCTATCTATCTATCTATCTATCTATCTATCTATCTATCTATCTATCTATCTATCTATTATCTATCTATTATCTATCTATCTATCCATCCATCCATCTATCTCATATCTATCTATCATGTATTTCTCTACCTACCTTTCGGAATAAATCCATAGGTCCCAGAGGGGTGATCACACTGTATACTGGGGTTATGATTCTATCATTCTGATCTCTGTCCGTCTATAGGATGTCTTTCTCTAATCTGTATGGGGCAGAATAATGCCACCTGTAAAATGTCCCCCTTGTTCTGTGATGGCTGAGATTTGTGATTCTCTTTCTCTAGGAGGATGAAGGGGATGAGAATAAAGTGCGAGGAAACTGGTCCAATAAACTGGATTTCATCCTGTCTATGGTGGGCTACGCGGTGGGCCTGGGCAATGTCTGGAGATTTCCCTACCTGGCATTCAAAAATGGCGGAGGTAGGGTTCTGATTGCTGTCACATTGTGGATGCTGGAGGCGGAGGACACTTAATATCATATAATCCCCTGTCATTATTTGCTATGTACCATATGTCAGATGAGTGACAGGGGTGACAGGCGAGCACATGCCTCCACTGACACCCAGGGATCTTCAGTGTGACATGTACTGCACACACATACAGCTCTGCAGTGCAAAGCACAGAGCAGCTCCGCAGATTGTTAACTGGGAAAAGGTTAAGACATGAAGGAGGTAACTGTCCCTTCAGGGTACAGCATCATACAGTGTAACAAACACCCTGCAGCGCAGACTGTCCTATTATTACAATATACTAGTATAACAAGTCCAGGACATACAGTGTATAGTATCCTATATAAACAGCACAACTCTGCAGAGCTCAACATCCTAAGGCTATCATTACCACACATCAGTGTATTATATAGTATTATTACATAATTACCTCACACATGACTGCAGTGTACCCTAGACTAATACTACATCTCTGCAGTGCACACTATACTAATACTACATCACTGCAGTGTACCCTAGACTAATACTACATCACTGCGGTGTAACCTAGACTAATACTACATCACTGCAGTGTACCCTAGACTAATACTACATCACTGCGGTGCACACTATACTAATTCTACATCACTTCAGTGTACCCTAGACTAATACTACATCACTGCAGTGCACACTATACTAATACTACATCACTTCAGTGTACCCTAGACTAATACTACATCACTGCAGTGCACACTATACTAATACTACATCACTTCAGTGTACCCTAGACTAATACGACATCACTGCAGTGTACCCTAGACTAATTCGACATGACTGCAGTGTACCCTAGACTAATACTACATCACTGCAGTGTACCCTAGACTAATACTACATCACTGCAGTGTACCCTAGACTAATACTACATCACTGCAGTGTACCCTAGACTAATACTACATCACTGCAGTGTACCCTAGACTAATACTACATCACTGCAGTGTACCCTAGACTAATACTACATCACTGCGGTGTACCCTAGACTAATACTACATCACTGCGGTGTACCCTAGACTAATACTACATCACTGCAGTGTACCCTAGACTAATACTACATCACTGCAGTGTACCCTAGACTAATACTACATCACTGTGGTGTACCCTAGACTAATACTACATCTCTTCAGTGCACACTATACTAATACTACATCACTGCAGTGTACCCTAGACTAATACTGCATCACTACAGTGCATACCGTACTAATATTGCACCACTGCAGTGTACAATACACTATTAGTACATTACTGCAGTGTACAGTATACTAATATTTCATTACTGCAGTGTACAGTATACTAATATTTCATTACTGCAGTGCACCATATACTATCACATCACTATAGTATTATTACATAATTACCTCACACATGACTGCAGTGCACACTAGACTAATACTACATCACTGCAGTGCATACTATACTAATATTGCAGCACTGCAGTGTACAATACACTATTAGTACATTACTGCAGTGTATAGTATACTAATATTACATTACTGCAGTGCACAATATACTAATATCACATCACTGCAGTGCACACTAGACTAATACTACTATACTAATATTGCACCACTGCAGTGTACAATACACTATTATTACATCACTGCATTGTACACTATACTTGTATCACATCACTGCAGTGTACAATGTACTATTATTATATCACTGCAGTGTACAATGTACTATTATTATATCACTGCAGTGTACAATGTACTATTATTATATCACTGCAGTGCATAGTATACTATTGTTATTTAACTGCAGTATGCAATATATGATTATTTTTCTTACATCATACCACACATCACTGCAGTGTGTAATATGCTATTAGTGTAAACTAATTGTATGATACTTTGTCTTGCATGCAATGCTTGATATACTTTGTATTTTTCAATAAAATCTGGAAAAAATATTTCACTGCAGTGTACAATATACCATTATTACATCATATCAGTGTACAAAATATTATTACATCACACATCACTGCAGTGTACAATATACATTATTTTATAATTTTAGTGTACAATATACTACTATTATAATACTGCAGTGTGCAATATACAATTATTACATCACTGTAGTGTACAATATATTTTTATTATTTCACTACAGTGTACAATATACTATTTTTACATAAATGTAGTGTATAATATACTATTATGATATCACTGCAGTGTAACATATTATTTTGCTGTATCACAGAAAGGATAGGGATAGATAGATAGATAGATAGATAATAGATAGATAATAGATAGATAATAGATAGATAATAGATAGATAGATAGATAGATAGATAATAGATAGATAATAGATAGATAATAGATAGATAATAGATAGATAGATAGATAGATAGATAATAGATAGATAATAGATAGATAATAGATAGATAATAGATAGATAGATAGATAGATAGATAGATAGATAATAGATAGATAGATAGATAGATAGATATGAGATGGATCGATAGACAGATAGAGGATTGACATGTTGCTAAAAGAAATCCAAATTCAAGCAGCACAAAAAATATCAAAAAGATGGTCTGCAAGCAGCTGTGGATATAACCTTTAGGCTACTTTCACACTTGCAGCAGTGTGATACGGTCGGATCTGCCGCTGACTGAAAGCATTTGTGAGACGGATCCGTCTTGTATCTTTTTTCACATTTTTACCAGTCTGCGCATGCGCAGGCCGGAAGGACGGATTCGGCATTCCGGTATTTTGAATGCCAGATCCGGTACTAATTCATTCCTATGGGAAAAAATGCCGGATCCGGCATTCAGGCAAGTCTTCAGTTTTTTTCGCCAGAGATAAAACCGTAGCATGCTACGGTTTTCTCTTTTGCCTGATCAGTCAAAACGACTGAACTGAAAACATCCTGATGCAAACTGAACGGATTACTCTCATTCATTCAGAATGCATGGGGATATGCCTGATCAGTTCTTTTCCGGTATTGAGCCCCTGTGACGGAACTCAGTGCCGGAAAAGAAAACCGCTAATGTGAAAGTAGCCTAATCTGGAATAGATAGATTTCGATTGTTACAATTTATTAAAAAGGAAAAACAAAATTGGCCTGGACATGAGTATTCAGACCCTTTGCTGTGACACTTGACTTTTAGGGGCCTCCAGTTTCTCCTGATCATCTTTGAGATGATGTACACAGACCCAGCCCTGTCTATATAAGATCCCACAGCTGACAATGCATCAGAGCAAACACCAAGCCATGAGGAGGAAAGAGCTGCCTGTAGAGCTCCGAGACAGGATTACATGGGGGCACAGATCTGGAGAAGGGGACAAAAACATTTCTGCTGCTCTGAAAATTCCCAAGAGCACAGTGGCCTCCATAATTCTTAATTGTTAGACATTTGGAACAACCAGGACTCTTCCCAGAGCTGGACACCCAGGGGAAGTGGCTGCTTTGCGGCTCACACTCAGAAGGGGCCCAACCAGGAGGAGGACTAAAATATTTTATCGTCAGGGCCCCTTCAACAGTATCAGAAAATGGCGCTATATACAGAGACACTGAGGAAACTGATGGAGCAGCTGCTGGGCCTCGTCTGAGAGAGTGATCTTGACTAGCCTCAGGAGTAGGGGACGCACAAGAGGAGGGGGTTGCGATGAAGTTGCTGGGAGGGGGGGGGGGCATTAAAAAATTTGCTGCAGGGCCCAGTCATTTCTAGTTACGCCACTGTAGCCGCCTCACCAAACAAATTATCAGGGAGAAGGGTCTTGGTAAGAGAGGTGACCAAGAACCCAATAGACACTCAGGCTGAGCTCCAGAGATCCTGTGTGCAGATAGGAGAATCTTCCAGAACATCAACCCTCACTACAGCCTCCACCAATCTGGGATTTATGGCAGGAGCCAGAATGAAACCTCTCCTAAGGAAAAGACACATGAAAGCCGCCTGGAGTTTGGCAAGAAAAAGCACCTAAAGGACTCTTAGACTGTGAGAAACAAGATTCTCTGGTCTGATGAAACCAAGATGGAACTTCATGGCCTCAATTCTATGCATCATGTCTGGAGTTAACCAGGCGCCGCTCATCAGCTGCCCCGATACCATCCCTAGAGTGAAGCTTGGTGGTGGCTGCATCCTGCTGGGGTGACGGAGAGACTGGTCAGGGTGGAGGGAAAGCTGATCCAGAGCTCTGGACCTCAGACTGGAGCAAAGGTTTACCTTCCAACAAGACCATCACCCTACGTACATGGCCGAGACAACCCTGTGAATGTCTTTGAGTGGCCCAGCCAGAGCCCTGAACCCAATGGGACATCTCTGGAGAGACCTAAATATGGCTGTCCAACCCCCATCCAACCCCCAGAGCTTGAGAGGATCTGCAGAGAAGAAGGGCAGAAAATCTCCAAATCCAGGTGTAAACCTTGTGACATCATCTCCAAGAAGACTGGAGGCTGGAACCTCTGCCAAAGGGGCTTCAACTACATCCTGAGTAAAGGGGCTGAAGACTTATGTCCCGAGTAAAGGGGCTGAAGACTTATGTCAATGCAAGATTTTAGTTTTTCCTTTTCAATAAATTAGCAAAGATTTCTAACATTCTGTTCTCACTTTCTCATAATGGGGGATCGAGTGCAGAATGATGGGGGAACTTACAGCACAAGGAGCAGCATAAAAAGTGAAAGGGTCTAAAGACCCTGAAGAAGATCTGCTGTTCTTTGCTATTTTACGTGTTATGTGTCTAGTTTCTACAATGTTTCGGCTTCCTATTAATTCATTTTGTGTTCTCTCAGGGGCTTTTCTCATTCCCTACTTGACAATGTTGGCTTTAGCTGGGATCCCCATTTTCCTCCTGGAGGTGTCACTTGGACAGTTTGCCAGTCAGGGCCCCATCTCTGTGTGGAAAGCCATTCCTGCATTACAAGGTAAGTGCCACACATCTCATGACTATGATACATTGGGCCACATTTAGTAATCAATTCACTGTGCTTTGTAAAAAGTTGCAAATCGCGGCGTGCACCAGGTTTGTGCAAATGTTTTTAAACTTTTCCCAGCACTTGCCAATTTTGAGAAATGCTGGGAATAGTAGTTCATTAAGCAGCATGGTGGCTAAGTAGTTAGTGGTGGCTCAGTGGTTAGCACTTGTACCTTTCAGCGCTGGGGTCCTAGGTTGAAATCCAACTAAGGACAACATCTGCTTGGAGTTTGCATGTTCCCTCAGTGTTTGTGAGGGTTTCCTCCGGTTACTCCGGTTTTCTCCCAAAGACATACTGATAAGGAACCTAGATTGTGAGCTCCTCTGGGGACAGCAAGTGATGATAATCTCTGTACTGCGCTGCGGAATATGTCAGTGCTATATAAGTGAGTAAAATAAATAAGACAGTGGTGCACAATTTGCAGCTCTATGTCGGCATACATGTCATGTCATTAGGAGGCACTTGCACTGGTCTCGCGCTTTACTCTGTGTATTATTATAGTTCTCGGCACTTTGATTTTGTTTGTTTGAGTAGGGGGTACTTGGTTTAGAGACCTTGAGAACCACTGATCTAGATGAGGCTAGGTCTGTGTTCTAGATTGCATATCCTACAGTAGGAGACAAAGAAGTCAGGGGGCTCCAGAGCAGCAATATAAGTGAGGTGCCTACCTAATGTATGTTCTTACCCTACATCCAGAAGAGACAGTTCATGCTTGATCCCTTCTGCTCTTTTTTTTTTTTTTTTTTTTTTACAAACATCTTGGGGACCCTCAAGTGAGGAAGCCTTACAGGTGAAACTCGAAAAATTAGAATAGCGTGCAAAAGTCCATTTATTTCAGTAATGCAAATTAAAAGGAATTGCATTAATGCAACTTAAAATTAGAATTTTGTGAAAAGGTTCGATATTCTAGGCTCAAGGTGTCAGACTGTAGTCAGCTAATTAATCCATACCCCCTGAGCAAAGGGAACCTCAAAATTGTGAATTTGGGGTTTCATAAGCTGTAAGCCATAATCATCCAAATTATAACAAATAAAGGCTTGAAATATCTCGCTTTGCCTGTAACGAGTCTCATATTAGTTTCACCTTTTAAGTTGCATCACTGAAATAAATGAACTTTGCATAATATTCAAATTTTTCAAGTTTCACCTGGTGTTTGGTCTAAACGGGCAGAACAGTCGGGACTAGTTGTGGCACTGCTGTGTGGAGATAGTCTTCTGTAGCAATTACTACTGTTTGGAACAATACTGGTTTGTCCTTTGGGTCACTAGTTCAGGACACTGAGGCTGAGAGCGCAGGACTACTATACATTGAACATCTAGAGGTTATTATGAGGCTAATGTTTGGATGTGTCGAGATACTGCTAAACGGTTCTAGGTGCTGCATGGCATATGCTATTGCTGTTGTGTTCTAGAGCGCATGTTCTGTTTGATCAGTCTAAGCTTTGCTAGGGATTGATTTATTTAAAAAAAATGAAAAACAAAATGAAAAAAACAAACAAAAAAAAACTACAGTGGCCATCATGGTAAATCTAGATGTTTCATGCGTCAGCCATGGTTTATAGATGAAGGACCACCATATGGGAACCCAGCCTGATACAAATGAATTACTCTAGATGACATGTCCTGTGTCTAATCAGTCCATGACATTGCATTTGTTATATTACATGTTCAACATGTCCTCGATTTTGATGGCCTGGTCTCTTTGCTCTTCTTAAAGGGGCTATGCAGCCAGTGGCGTACATAGAGAAGTAAGGACCCCATAGCAAGGATCAAACCAGGCCCCCCCAAACCCTTTTCAATGACCCTTGGGACATTTTTCCACTGCTTCATTTGCTAAAATTTGTTCCTTTAGAGGGTAGAGTCCTGACCATTTTTTCACCCCAAGTAGAAGAGGAGATGATCCCAACTGGGCCCCCTCTTACCCTGGGCCCCATAGCAGTTGCATGGTCTGCCGCTATGGTAGTTACGCCCCTGTGTGCAGCCAGTACATACCGATGACCTATCCTCAGCTGATCGGTGGGGGTTCCGGGTGCCAGACCCTCACCGATCAGATATTGATGACCTATTCTGAAGATAAGTTATCAATATGCACTGGCCGCACAGCCCCTTTAATGTTGTTGTGCCTTTTTATCTGTGTTCTAGGTTATACAAGTTCTATCTTTTTTCTACTTTATAATGTTAGTTTGCTCTGTATGTAGGTATTTAAAAGGCCTTTGATATCAGGGTCCCAGATAAAATTAGCTTACCTGTCCACGTGCTGTCTCTGTTGTGTGCTCCATATTATAGGGCTTCCCTTTAGCAGGTATAGCAGCTGCTTTGGGGCCTGGGTCTAGATGCTAAAAGGGGCTCAGCACTCTTGTAATGGGATCAAAATTCTGCTATGGGGCCCTATGATTCTTCTATTTGCTGAAACTGTTCATTGGGAGCTTTATGGAAAAGCAACTGCAGGTGAAGCGGAGGCCGCCATGGGAAAGAGCTGGAAAGAGTGGCATGAACCAGTCTACTAATGGGTTCTAGAGTCTAGAGTCTAGAGCAGAAGACATGTGCTCCTATAGATGAATCTGTGCTTAGGTCAGAAGTGTCCTGCCTGTATAGATAGCATCAGTAAACTTTGTTGGATGAGTAATATCCATTGACTTTCTGATGTTTAAACTTTTAGGGGTTTTTGTTTGTGCATTTAAGTTACTTTTATTTGATGATACTTTGTGTAACTTTTGAGGGGATTTCAGTTGCTTTGTTCAGTTTGCCCTTTCTAGAGACGTTTCTGGTTCTCTTAATGGTTTCCATTCTAGATTATTCATACTTATTACAATATGTCTTTTGTACCCTTAGATAATTTCATCATGTGTTACACAGTACACAGCCTGATCTGAATGTGCTCTAGATCACTCTACATGATAGCAGATGTTTCTCTTCACATTCTCAACTGACTAACTTGTAACTATTGTTTATGACTTGTACAGTAATTAGTAGATTAATGTATGTAATGGAGCTATTATTTGATGACTTTATAGAGGAGTTTTTAGAGCACTGTATAAAGGTATTATTTGATCATGGTGGTGTTATTTGATCATTGTATGGAGGTATTATTTGATCACTGTACGGTATTAATTGATCACTGTATGGTGATATTACTAGAGCACTGTATGACGATATTATTTGATCACTGTATGATGATATTATTCGATCACTGTATGACAGTATTATTCGAGCACTGTATGACAGTATTATTTGATCACTGTACGGTATTAATTGATCACTGTATGCTCTAGATCACTCTACATGATAGCAGACATTGTTTTCACATTCTCAACTGACTAATTTGTAATTATTGTTTATGACTGTACAGTAATTAGTAGATTATTTTATGTAATGGAGCTATTATTTGATCACCGTATAGCGGTATTATTTGATCACCGTATAGCGGTATTATTTGATCACCGTATAGCGGTATTATTTGATCACCGTATAGCGGTATTATTTGATCACTGTATGGAGGTATTATTTGATTGTGGTGGTGGTATTTTATCATTGTTTGGAGGTATTATTTGATCACTGTATGGTGATATTATTAGAGCACTATATGACGGTATTATTTAATCACTGAATAGTGGCACAAACATCAGCAGGCCCATGGGAATTAGCCTACATCTTTTAAATGCTCTCTGCGTCTTTACTTGCCCTGGAACATGCAGGCTAATTCCCATGGAGCTGTTGATACAATTGCTATATGGATGTTTATTTTATTAAAATGAATTGAAATTAAGAGAAGATTTGCAATTTTGCCAAGTGCTAGATTCTTTTACTACACTGACATTATTCCATAACTGTATGGTCTCATCGCAGCAGCGCTATTATCTGTGACAGGGTATGATATCACTGTATTTGCTTTAAACCAGGCAAAGTAAGACCTGCGTGGACCACATTTTGTCTCGTTTGTCCATCCAAGCAGGTTCACCCTGGTGTGTGCTGCACATATGACAGAACCATTGATATCCCCTTGGTGTTCAGTGGTTTCTGTATTCTACTCTCCCTTAAATCCCATGTATTTCCATCAACTTTACTTTATTGTTGAATCATGCACTGACCTCAGCTGAGACTAAAAAGACTGTAAGGATTTGGATTTGGTTTTTCTCTGATTTGGGTGAAGTATTATTGTGAAGATTCTTTATTGTTCCCTGGCGTTCTCTATTTAGACATCTGGTTCAGTGCAGATCTAGAATTGCCCTGAAATCCATTTGTAGCAGACTTGTATTTCAACCACATTTTTCCTCCTTTTTTCTGGAATTTAATATATTATAGAAACATTGTGGTGACCCCGTCACTAGTAAATCCTCACTATTTTCTCTCTAAAACTTATATTCTGGATTTCAGCAAGGTTTGATCTGGTTATTAATGGCTTCCCCTGGTTTGTCTGTAATATTCCAGATGTAGCTCCTTAATTCCCCATGAAGTTTGATCTCTATGATGACATCATACACAGGGTTGCCATTTAGATTTTGTATTTTTTATGAACATCTTTTCAAAAAATCATGCATGGGCAACACTGTTTACTGACACACTGGAAAACCTCAATTAATGCATAAAGAATATATAATATCATCAGTCTACAGAATTCCCGTGTGAACACATTACCAACACTTGCTGTGAAACAATGATAATTACTCTCATTGACCTGCAGAAGCAAAAGAATTCACGAACACTGGAAATAATGTTCTGTTTTTTACTGACTGTCCATGTGTGTTCCATCTGATTTGTGTTCTAGACTCTTTCAGTTCTCTGTCATTTATGTGCAAGACTCCTGTGCTATGTTCCTCTTGCTTTGTAATATGCTAGATTCTTATAGTCTTTGCTTAGTTGGCCCCAGGGGTGTATATGCCCTTGGGCAACAGTCCAGTTGGGTATATTGTCTACTCCTCCCTCAGCTTGACAAATAAAGCATGTTTATCCAGATCATGTTGGGTTCCCCAAGCCCAGTTGAGCTTGGTATCAGCTTAGCCTTCTAGTATGTATATCTTCTAGCTGTGTTCTCTTCCATATACATTATAATGATTCTTATACTGGGTTGAGTTCTCTTTGATACATACATTAGATTATTAGTGTTATCTCTGGTGCATGTTCTAGATTTCTAGCAGTCTCTCATATATAATCTAGGTCTCTAGTGATATGGCTGGTGATGTAGTAGATTTCCTATAGTGTACTGTACATTCTAGATTTCAAGTATTGCAGTAGACTGTTCAGGTTTCCTCCTATGTAGGATATGTTCTAGATTTTAAGTATTAGAGTAGAATGCTGATGTTTTCTCCTGTGTATTATATGTTCTAGAGTTTAAGTATTGCAGAGCTTTGTTAAGATTCGCTTGTGTTTATTACATGTTCTTGATTTCAATTATTGCAGTAGACCGTTCAGGTTTCCTCCTATGTAGGATATGTTCTAGATTTCAAGTACTGTTGCAGATTGTTGAGGTTCCCTCCTGTGTATTATATTTTCTAGATTTTAAGTATTAGAGTAGAATGCTGATGCTTTCTCCTGTGTATTATATGTTCTAGAGTTTATTACATGTTCTTGATTTCATATAAGATAGGGCCAAGGGCTATTCATAGTATTCAGTATATTGGGCAGACTAGATGGGCCAAATGGTTCTTATCTGCCGACACATTGAATGTTTCTATTTCAAATATTGAAGCAAATTGCTGTGGTTGCCTTTATTGTAATATAGGTGTTCTACTTTATTAATGTTTCCTCCAATGTATTACATTTTCCAGATATCAAGTATCACAGTAGATTGTTAAGGTTGCATTCAGTGTATTGTATGTTCTACATTTGTTCTAGATTCTAGAAGTGTTCTTCCTGATGTTAACACAATATTCGTATTATTCTTGATCCCACTAATGTAAGATCTAGGGGGTCATTTATTAAACTGGTGTAAAGTAGAGCTGGCTTAGTTTCCCATAGCAACCAATCAGATTCCACCTTTCATTTTGGACAGCTCATTTGGAAAATAAAAAGTGGAATCTGATTCGCTGCTATGGGCAACTAAACCAGTTCTACTTTACACCAGTTTGATAAATCTCCCCATAGGTTTCTAAGTTTCAATGTCAGAATGTTTGCAGAATCAATGAGAACATTTCTGATGTCTTTTTTTTAACACCTGTTTTATCTACTGCATGATCTTAATTTGTGGATGATCTCATTTAGTTATTGTAAAATGTAAATTTCACATATCCTTTCAGATCTAGATTTCGGTTAATGTAAAATCTAGATTTTATAAATGTTCTCTCAGATCTAGATTCCTACTCCTACAGCTTAACCAGGATCCGGAGCCCAAATCCCATTTGCAATGAATAATTTAGGCTTCTGGTGTTGTCTATGACATTTAATCTAACTTAATCTTTATGGTGTTTCAAGAGTATTTTCTGGTTATCAAGTTTCTAATATATATAAATGGTATTGTAGGCAACTCAACCATCCAGACACAATAGGCAAGATATAATAAGATCCTTATCACTGTAACCAATTGATTGTGTTACAATCACTTATTGAATATCTCAAATAAGTGATTGTAACACAATCAATTGGTTACAGTGATAAGGATCTTATTATATCTTGCTATTATGTCTCATATCGGTGCCGTTCTGGATGGTTGAGTTGCCTGTTATACAATATCATTTACATTTTAGTCTACTGGGTTTTCAGGGAAACCTCTTTTATTAGAGCACCAGAACAGGTGAGCCGCCATATACCCTCTATACTCAAGTTTCTAATATACTTTGTGTTTCAATCCTCACTATTTCAATCATCTCTACTTTCTCTCAGTGAATGAAAACATGCATTTTTACCTTCAGAGCCAGAAAACCCTCCCTACCCTAACTAATATTTCCCATAGCTGAGGGTCTGTTGCAATTTGATCCAGTCTAGACAATCCTCTGTAATCTTTCTTCTGCCTTGAGTTTGTTACATTGTATTAGTCCCAAATAAACACATTATTAGCCTGGAGTCCAGATTGTTTAATTTACAGAGAATTGCCTGGACTGAATATAATGCAACAAACTCTCAGTTGTGATAAAATTAGGTCAGGGCTGGTTTTCATTCTCTGGATATAAACAGGAATGTTCCCATTCACTTTCAGCAAGTAGAGATGTTGAAAATGATGAGAAACTGAAATGCATTTCCTCTACCCCTCTGTACCAGTCTGTTAATAGTCTCTTGTCTATTGTATTTTTAGAAGCTGGATGTGCAGCACCATGGAATTAATGGCACTTTAAAATAAATAATAATAATATTAATAAAAGGTATATGTTAGGTACGGATTGTATCTAAATACCTCACAAAATTTTCCATGTGATGTATGAGCTAGATTTATTCTGGATGGTTAGTCCATGACTAATATTTGTATAGTCCATGACTAATATTTGTATAGTCCATGACTAATATTTGTATAGTCCATTACTAATATTTGTAGAATTCCTTTTCTTCTGTTTTAGGTTTTTAATCCTCTTTTTATGAATATGGTATTAAGAAAGTCAGAGCCAGGTGTACAATGTCTATATTGCAGCGTACGTCCCTTTGTGTAGCGTCCTGTGGTGCCTCCATACGACAACATGCTGCAGAGATATTCTTCCCTAGAATTAGTGCTTCCAGTGAAGAATACCTCCATAATATTGGAGCAGTCATAGTAACATGGTAACATAGTATTTAAGGTCCATGAGTTCTTTCTGTCAGATTAATACAGTGTGAAATCCGAGGCATTCAGAGGTACAGTATGACCCCATCATATTACAGACCTGTACTGCCCAGAGCTTGTACCTTATATCACCCTGTCCATGAGGTCTTACACAGCTTTATGGCAGAATTAACCAGTACAAGACTGAGCTATTTTACCCGGTTAACAACCACATTTTCGTTGTTTTAGTACAGCAATAACTAGTTTTTTTCATGCTCAGAAATTTCTCCATCCTTTTTCCAGTGATGCTTTATTTTTATGTAATTTGTATTTTAGTATTTTTTTTGTTACTAGAAGAATGCAAAAAAAAGGGTAAACAATTAGTCAGTTTCATATATTTTTTTTTTACTTAGAACAGAACAAAAAAAATAGTGCTGTTATGGTCTATGGTCTATGGGCTGGAAGCTGCAGCGTCGGTTCTTTTTTTGTAACTTGTTTTATTTTTTGTATTTTGTGTTGTCTTTTTTTTTTTCTTATTTTTGATGTGTTTTATTTATTTTTTGTATTTTGCATTATTTAGATTTTTTATTTTTTTGTGTTTTATTTTTATTTTGTTTAATAATTCATTCATTTGTTTTTAATTTTACCCACTGCACCCCCTCATAAGGTCATAAAATGACATTTGGGTGCATTAAAACATTATATATGTATTTAAGGTTGATATATATTTAAAATAGCTGATATTTAATCTTCTACCCCTAAAAAGACACATTATGAAATTAACCCTTCCCAGCAGTTTACTCCTCGAATGCTTTTGGCCAATTCTAGTTTAACTACCCAATAATTGCTAATTGCTGATAGATTTAATTGCTGATTTGACCGAATTGTGACCTGCACTGTATATATAGCTGCTCTGCTATTAAGACCCAGCAGCCATGTACAGTATACTGTGATCAGGAGGACAGGGGCGGTATTGAAATGTCTCTGCCTTCTCTAGGGCGAAGACATTCAGGAGTTACATGGAGAACCTCTGGCTGGGTGCAAATAAAATATTAAGATTTATGCAGTATCTATAGAACACAATAATAGACCTGTCTTCAGTGAGCTCCCCCTAGTGGTAGCTACTGAAAGATAGAATTTTATCATGGAAAATCTCGTGAACATTGAAAAATGCATCTTCAACCCCTAAAAAGATACATTATAAAATTAACCCCTCCCAGCCATTAACGCCTCAAATGCTTTGGCCAATTCTAGATGTACTAGCCCTTTAAATCAGTGCACTGCTACAGATTTAGGTCTTTATTGGGTGTCAGCAGCTTCTATTATATATGAAATGTTTACCTTGTTACATTCTGATTGCTGGTTATAGGATGCTATTACAGTTTATATTGTCCTGTCCTCCTGGAAATGTGCAATTATCCAGATAATAAAAGAATTAATTAAAAACAATAAATATGTTTTATTTACTTTAGTTTAATCCTTTTTTTTTTTTTTACATCCTAATGAGAAACTTTAGGGTATTTTAGAACTTGTGTAATGGAAATGTCTCCCCTGCCCCTTTCCACAGGCTGCGGGATTGCCATGTTGATTATTTCCGTTCTGATCGCCATATACTACAACATCATCATGTGCTACACCCTCTTCTATCTCTTCGCCTCACTCGTGTATGTCTTACCGTGGGCGTCTTGTGATAATCCGTGGAATACACCGGACTGTAAAGATAAAAACAGACTTTTACTGGGTAAGTTCTGCTGGAAGATTGTTTTTGTGTTAGGGGAAAAACTATAGATTTACTGAAACTTCCTTCTTCATAAGATAAATCCTGTCCGCACCAGTAGGGCGAGTTTTATCACAACCCTATGGCTATGAAGCCCCTACAAAAATATAAAGAAATAGAAATAACATAAATATAAGAAAGAACATACAGTATCTGATTCATTTACAAAACACAAAAACAATAGCAACATGGAATTCCAAGATACACATTGTATCCATCTATCTATCTATCTATCTATCTATCTATCTATCTATAATCTATTTATCTATCTATCTATAATCTATTTATCTCATATCTATCTATCTATCTCATATCTATCTATTATCTATCTATATCTCATATCTATCTATTATCTATCTATCTATTATCTATCTATCTCATATCTATCTATCGATCATCTATTTATCTTCTATCTATCTATCTATCTATCTATCTATCTATCTATCTATCTATCTATCTATCTATCTATCTATCTATCTCATATCTATCTCCTATCTATCTCCTATCTATCTATCTATCTATCTATCTATCTATCTATCTATCTATCTAATATCTATTTATCTCATATACAGGTAAAACTCGAAAAATTAGAATATCGTGCAAAGTTCATTTATTTCAGTAATGCAACTTAAAAGGTGAAACTAACATATGAGACTAATTACAGGCAAAGCGAGATATTTCAAGCCTTTATTTGTTATAATTTGGATGATTATGGCTTACAGCTTATGAAACCCCAAAGTCTCAATTTTGAGGTCCCCTTTGCTCAGGGGGTATGGATTAATTATCTGACTACAGTCTGACACTTTGAGCCGAGAATATTGAACCTTTTCACAAAATTCTAATTTTAAGCTGCATTAATGCAATTCCTTTTAATTTGCATTACTGAAATAAATGGATTTTTGCGCGATATTAAAATGTTTCGACTTTCACCTGTATATCTGTCTATATGACAAAGGTTCCATTGAGTTGATCTGAAATGTTGCATTGGGTGAATAAAGGGATCCATTTATTTTCACTGAATCCAGAGGGCTAGCTCTTGCTATCTAGTGGCATGGCTATAGCGGGTGCTTAAAGAGAACCTGTCACCAGGATTTTGGGTATAGAGATGAGGACATGGGTTGCTAGATGGCCGCTAGCACATCCGCAATATCCAGTCCCCATAGCTCTGTGTGCTTTTATTGTGTATAAAAACCGATTTGATACATATGCAAACTAACCTGAGATGAGTCAGAGCTTGAAAATATGACTCTTCTCTGGTCACACAAGTAAGATATGACTCTTTTATGTTAATTTGCATATGTATCAAATCGGGACTGTTACACAATAAAAGCACACAGAGCTATGGGGACTGGGTATTGCGGATGTGCTAGTGGCCATCTAGCAACCCATGTCCTCAGCTCTATACCCAAAATCCAGGTGACAGGTTCCCTTTAAAATCGCAGCGGAGCCCTGGCGCCTGGTCCCTCTGCTGCACAAGAAGACACCAGTATTTTTTTTAAACAGCATTACAGATTTTGCATTGGGGCCCTAGAGCTTGAATGGGACCCTCTGTGTTCAGGTCAGGAAAGCTCCTGTTCTCTGTTTTCTGGTCTGGAGGATGAGTCTTTATACTCAGGGCAGAGCAGCTTGCTAGGTTATAATAGCACTTCTGCGCCCTCCTGTGGCCAGTCTGTGTAATACACAATACTAGTGTTTATAGCAGGATGGACGTATGAGGTTTACTGTTCAAAATGGGAACATTACTCAGGTTCTGCACTTCTGATAGGTTTGCTTTGCACTTATATCATTTTTTGGAGTGTGGGTGATATAGCGATGTGTGGTCGGGTGCCACCTGTGTTGATGCCCTGCGTTACTTATACAGGAAAGTAGAAAGAAGACGTAATTATTATAATACAAGCTGAATAAGCAAATAAAGTAATGAATATTGATGTCCTCCATAGAGAAAAGACAAATCTCACTATTTACTGAGGCACTAAATTAACCCCTTTTACTGAGCCCCTCCCCCAGTCTATGTGCAGCAATGTCTGATAATATTTTGTATCAATGGTGGTTTAGTTTATGCTCATTCCTCCCTTGTTGTCATGGAATCTGCTCTTTATGCACCGATTTCTTGCTGAGCTTGTGCTTGCACTGCAGTCAATCTGAACAAGCAGAGCTGCAGTCTAAAGCATGGGGGGGGGGGCTGCTGTTTGAGCCTTTGATGAGACAAAAAGTAGATTGCAGATTACCTTAGACACCAATAGACAATGCAGTTAAGCTGGAGTCTCTGATTTTAGCTGTACGGCCCATAGCCAGTAATGTCCATATACATGTATTATGTCTCTGCAGATTCCTGCCTCATTGGGGACCAGCAAAAAATTCAAATCAAGAACAGCACGTTCTGTATGACCGCCTATCCAAACTTGACCATGGTGAACTATACCAGCCACGGCAACAAGACCTTTGTCAGCGGGAGTGAAGAATACTTCAAGTAAGACTTGGCTCTCAAAGGTCTGACCATAAAATGGGATGTCATGTAATATGGGTATAATTTATGGGGCGGGATTTTTGTAGAAAAACACTGATAAATTTGTGAAACTGCTAAAAAAAATAATTAATAAATATATATTACAAGGAGGTCGGACTTTATATATTCACTGACTATAGCACCAGGGCAGATCTGCTTCCTCTCATTGATGATCTACCGAAACCAGAAGAGGGAGCAGAGGAGCCCATGTCTGTAACCATGGAGACACATTGTTCTGCATAGGAGCTGTATACACAAAGCTGTAGGGGATTTTCAAATTAAGATTATTGGCAGCATTTAGATGCATTGAAGCAATTCAAAAATGGGTTGCAAAAATATACATACCCTTTAACTATAGCACAATGTGGGGCAGAGAGCGAGATGTGTGGGTTGTATGATCCCCCTGCCCCGTATATTAGTTTGTAACAGCCCTGTCATCTCAGGTACAATATGCTGAAGATTTCAGCCGGCATCGAGTACCCCGGTGAAATCCGCTGGCCGCTCGTCTTTTCTCTCTTCCTGGGCTGGGTCATCGTCTATGCATCACTCGCCAAAGGAATCAAGACATCGGGAAAGGTAGGAGCGGATAGGGTGACCCCAGAGAACAACGGCAGAATCGGATGAAACTTTGCAATTTAGGCAAAATGAAATAATGTAACAAATATGGTTATTGTGAACTTCACCAAAATGAACAAAGTCAGGGTGGCTACTGGTGACCCCCACAGCCGCCCTCCCTCCACATTGCTCCCACAGGTTTATCTCCAATCCTTTGACTCTGACCTCAATCCATGCAAAAACAGCTACGGGCCATTCCAGAAAAAAAACATTTTGGGGAACATTTACACTGATGATCAAAAGGGTAACAATGTTTAGAATATCTCACCGTCCACTGCAGCTTCGGACAGGAGACTCCCATCATTCTATGGACAATCATCTCGGCTATCTCATACATACACTGGACTTTTTAGCATCTGATTAGTTCTGCAGATTCTTCTCATGTGACTGCGTTGTTACTGTTTTGCTCCTAAAATTCTACATTTAAATTTTTATTATTTTGTTAGTATTTTGTAAACCCACCTTTGGCTTTCAGCACTGTCTGAATCCTTCTGAGCACGCTCTCCATCAGATTCAAGCACGTCTCGACCGAAATCTGTTCCCAGCAGGTCTCTTGTACATGTTCCCGATGTCGGTGCATACTGATCGACTTACTTGGGTACGAATACAGCTTTTTCTTCAACTCTACTGACAAGTGTTGGATTGGGTTGAGGTCTGGGGATTGTGGGGGAGAACCCAGCCCCTCTACTTCATTGTCTTTGAACCATTTCTTCTCCAATCTCGATGTATGCTTCGGGTCGTTGTCCTGCTGGAACACTATGTCGTCCTTTTCATACCCATAGTACTCGAGTGTAGGAAGTAACTCCTCTTGTAGGACACCCACATATAGCTCAGCATTGAGAGCACCATTGACCTGGTCAAGTATCCAACGCATTTGGCTGTGAAACAACCCCATGTCTTCAGGCTTCCTCCACTGAACTTGACAGTTCCTTTACCTTCTCAGTCCGTTAGCCCCTTTTCCCTTGTTTCTTCCAGACCCATTTGCTCCATCAGAGCCCAGTCTATTGACCTTCGCCTCATTGCTCTAAATCACCCGTTTCCAATCTTCTACTGTCCACTGTTCGTACTTTTTTTGCAATCTCGAGCCGACGCTTCTTATGACGACATTGGAGTCGAGGCTTCTTCACCATTTTTCGGGCCACCATTCCAGGCTTGTGTATTCCACGTCGCATGGTGCTTTCATGGACGTCTGTGATCTCACTATAACGAAGCACACGAGCCGCCTCCACCGCCGTGTTTGTCGCCCCAGAACTAATAGACCTTGTGATGAGCCGACTTGTGGACTCCGATGTTTTGCCTGGACGTCCACCTCTTGGCTTTGGAATGGATGGACATTTCGTATTCTTCCAGCTGTCATGGCGCTCACATGATGCAGTTTGGCGATTTTCTTGGCCGAGATGCCGCTATCGATGAGCGGGATGAGGCTGTTTCCCTTTTCTTGGGAGATCTTCTTCATGGCGGCTCCTGGATTCAGACCAGTGACCTTTCGCTTGGGAATCAGCCTAATAACGCACTGAGCTATTGGGGAATGTGAGGACAAGTTGTGATTTGTAGTCTACAAGAAGAAAGAGATTCTTCCACCACCAGGAGCAGAACAGAAACAATGCAGTTACATGAGAAGAATCTACAGAACTAATCATATGCTAAATAGCTGCAAGTCCAATGTATGTATGAGATAGCCAAGATGATTGTCCATAAAATGATGGGAGTCTCACGTCCGAAGCTGTAGTGGATGGTGAGATATAAAGCCTGGAAGTCAAAAGTTCAAAACATTGTTACCCTTTTGCTTGTCAGTGTAGATAAGCTCTGCTCCTTTGAGGAATGTTTCATTGGATAAGTCTATGAGAAAAAGGAGCTATTGGAGGAATGCTTACACAGGTCCAGGAAGCTGAGATATGAGGAGCTATTTGCAGGGTGCTCACACAGAGAGAGGAGGGAAGGCTGTGATCGTCAGGATCTGAAGCTATTGATTTCTGATCCCTTGACTTTGCAGAGTTGCTACATTGTCAGTGTCATCACAATGTTTCCTTCATGTCACAAGCAGCACAGGGACAGGAAGCTGCAAATAGAACCATATATCTCAGCTTCCTGTAATCCGTGAGTCTGACAGGGAAGGAAAGGATTAGTTTTGAGGTGGGCAATTGCCACCCAAAGAACCTTCCGTTTATCCCATGTTTATGATAAACCCCGAGAACTGTTTGAGTGCATTTTAATCTGGGGATGCCACCCTCATTCAATACAGAGTTCCAAATCCTCTGCACAGACACAGAGATGAATAGTAAAATGTTGGCTACCTGCAGCCACCACCAGGGGGAGCTCAGCTCACTATGTACTGTGTTACTAGTAAGCTCCACCTAGTGGTGGCTGCAGGCAGACAGAATTGTATCAAATATGTCTGTGCATTGGATTTGGTGGTTGGTCAGTTTCAGAAAAACAAGATGTCAGATGGTTGAACATGTACATAACTCTAAATTAGCTAGTTATGAAAGCGTTTCATCAGAGCGGTTTTAACTCTATCAATTCCAGTTTGAACGCTGCACCAATATATCGAAGACAGCACACCCTTATCCAATTTCTGCCCTCCATACCCATCTCAGTGCCTCTACATACTACTAGTGCCCCATAAAGTCATAATGCCCCCACACAACAATGCTTCCCCCCATTGTGCCATGTCTCCTATGTGCCCCTACACCATAAAAATCCCCCTGTGTGTCCTTCCAAATTAATAGTGCCCTCCTTTGTGTCCCAAAGTAATAGTGCCCACCACTGTGCCCCACAGTAATGGTGGCCTCTTTGTGCTCCATAGTAATAGTGTGCTCCATTGTGCCCCACAGTAAGTGTCCTCTTTTGTGCCCCAAAGTAATAGCGCCATCCACTGTGCCCCACACTAATAGTACCCTCCTTTGTGCCCAATAGTAATAGTATCCTCCTTTGTGCCCCACAGTAATAGCAGCCTCCATCAGTCCTCTCAGTAATAGCGCCCTCCACTGTGCCCCACATTAATAGCAGCCTCTATTAGTCCTCCCAGTAATAGCGCCCTCCACTTGTGCCCCACATTAATAGTACCCTCCTATGTGCCCCACAGTAATAGCAGCCTCCATCAGTCCTCCCAGTAATAGCGCCCTCCACTGTGCCCCACATTAATAGTACCCTCCTTTGTGCCCCACAGTAATAGCAGCCTCCATCAGTCCTCCCAGTAATAGCGCCCTCCACTGTGCCCCACATTAATAGTACCCTCCTTTGTGCCCCACAGTAATAGCAGCCTCTATTAGTCCTCCCAGTAATAGCGCCCTCCACTGTGCCCCACATTAATGTACCCTCCTTTGTGCCCCACAGTAATAGTAGCCTCCATCAGTCCTCCCAGTAATAGCGCCCTCCACTGTGCCCCACATTAATGTACCCTCCTATGTGCCCCACAGTAATAGCAGCCTCTATTAGTCCTCCCAGTAATAGCGCCCTCCACTGTGCCCCACATTAATAGTACCCTCCTATGTGCCCCACAGTAATAGCAGCCTCCATCAGTCCTCCCAGTAATAGCGCCCTCCACTGTGCCCCACATTAATGTACCCTCCTATGTGCCCCACAGTAATAGCAGCCTCTATTAGTCCTCCCAGTAATAGCGCCCTCCACTGTGCCCCACATTAATAGTACCCTCCTTTGTGCCCCACAGTAATAGCAGCCTCCATTAGTCCTCCCAGTAATAGCGCCCTCCACTGTGCCCCACATTAATAGTACCCTCCTATGTGCCCAAAAGTAATATTGTCCTCATTTCTACCCTCCAATAATAATGCCCACTTAGTACCCCTAACAAAGAAAACGTTTTCCCCCCTTTGTGCCTTACGCAGTAGTAATGCCCTCTTTCCCGACAGTAATAACCCCCAAAGTATTTGTGCCCCTGAAAATTAATAATCCTCCTTTTTGTCCCCACAAGGTAATAGTGCTGACGGGAAGACTGTGCCTCTAGAAAGTAATTGCCTCTTCTTTGTCCCTCAAAGTAATATTAACCCCTCAGTAATAGCGCCCCCACATAGTAACATTGTGTCATGCACTAGACATTACACAGTGTATCAGATTTCCTGGAGTGTGTTCCTTTAAATACAGTTTTAACCCCTTAGGACGCCCCGTGGACTGATATTTATTGTATCATTTTATGTAGTTTTAGAGGAAATGTGTTTTTATAGTATGTGGCGGCCTCTAGGGGGCAATGTAATGAATTGCAGCATGCTGACTTCTATATGTGCTCTGCATGGGCATTCCAGGGTGACATGCTGGTAAGTGAGGAGGATGGAAGCATGGCTCTTGAATGGCAGACACATGGTGGCCGCTGCTATAACCTGGGCTTAGGTCGCCTCTTATACTTTTGTCTGTGTTACTGTCCTGGGGTAATAGTGAAGTTTTTTCTTAACTTTGCACATTTTTCAGGTTTTTCCTGCCTGCTTTGGAATGAAGCCTAATTAGTTACTGGAATGTTGTCTGCAGAGCATGGTTAGTCTAAAAGGAAGGTGGTCCTCGTGTCCCACTGCACCCCAGCCGATACCGCCCCCACGAAAAACACTCCCAGGGCAAGGACACAAAGGACAGGACAATCACACACTATGGCTACATGCACACGACCGTATGTGTTTTGCGGTCCGCAAATTGCGAATCCGCAAAAACAAAACGAACGACATCTGTATGCCATCCGTTTTCCTTTGTGGATCCATTGTAACAACGCCTAAAACAGACAAGAATAGGACATGTTTTTGTTTTTTTGCGGGGCTACGGAACGGGCATACTGATGCGGACAGCACACAGTGTGCTGTCAGCATTTTTTCCAGACCCATTGAAATGAATAGGTCCGTATCCTATCCGCAAAAATAAAATGGAACGGACACGGAAACAAACAACGTTAGTGTGCATGTAGCCTATATCTGAGATCACACCACATCTGCAAATAATTTGTGTTACATCATATCTTATACTCCAGTCACATCCAGAGCTGCACTCACTTCTTCAGCTCTCATGCTGTATAAGCCTGCCGTATTGTCTGTTTTGTTGGGTTGAGGAGCTATAGCGCTCACACCCACCATTAACAGAGCAGGTTTTGAATGCTAGACTAGAGTATAGCATTGTATGAACTGGTAACATTGTATCCGCCCTGGAGATACAATGTAACACAATGTTCTTTTTCATCCCTGTGGAGCTGCCATTTATTGGGCATGACCGCAGGTATGTAAAATAATTGTGCAACTTTACATTTTTATTTAAGTTTAACTATTAATACCTCCCCATTTTCAACATATGTGATTACTGTCAGTGAATGGAACCCATCCTAAACTAATTCTGTTCTGACACCTGCAGTTTGTTACAGCGTATCAGTGCAGGTCAAAGCAATCAGACTGAAATCTGGAAGATGAGAAAGATTGGTGCCAATGCTGTGTTTGTCTCATGGACTGGTACACTGTAACAGACCCTCAGCGAGATTGCATCAGGGCAGGTTTTCATCTTGTGTATGTAAACAAAAAAAATTCCATTCACAGACAGCAAGCATAGACTGTAAAAACAGAGAGGAATTCAAACACAAAGCCAAAATTTCATTTTACAATGAATAGCCTAAACTACTCCATGACAAACTCAGCTCTGCTGCCTAGTTTTGATGTCTTATGCACCCATGGGCATTTGAAACATATATTTAAGTTAATAGACTGATCATGGGGGGGAGTGACAAACACAATTGGGAAGCCTGAACCAAGCACAACACAGAGCGCAGTTACACCCAGGAGCCATTAGATGGCAGTAGTCATCACCCTCCCCCCCCCTTCCTTCTATGTTTCTAAACTAGGTGTCAAGAAAGTTCTTCTCCCTGTGCCTCTTGGTGTCCTGTGCTGTAACACTGTGCCTCCCGTGTTACTCTGCTTCGTGCACATGCTTTCTGTGGATTTCTGTGATTGGCGTAATGTCTCTTTTATTCCAGGTGCTCATGCAGATTCTGAAAGTTTGTACTCCTCCCATTGTATCCAGGGCTCAGGAAAATATTTCTAGGGGATATGTTTATTAGGTCGCCCCTCAGTAAGGTGCAGAATATAAATCCCACCAGTGATTACGTGCCAATGATAATGTAGCTGTAGTAGCTGAGATGGGCCACTAGGTGGAGCGGGGAGCACACAGAGCGGTGATACAGTTGGAGGGGTCCTGCAGGTATCTTTGTCTCTCTAGGTTCTCTGTCCTTCTCCAGGATCTGTCCAGTCTGTTCTCTGTCATGGTGGCCCAGTGCTGTTGTATCGCTTCTGCAGGACTCGTCACAGTGGAATAATTTGCCTTTGCTTTATTATCTAGGTTGTGTATTTTACAGCCACTTTTCCTTATGTGGTACTTATCATCCTCCTCGTCCGAGGGGTCACCCTACCTGGGGCAGGAGCTGGCATCTGGTACTTCATCACCCCAAACTGGGAGAAGCTGAAAGATGCCATGGTGAGTACAGGGAGAAGGACGGCAGGCGTCGGGGGTGTACGGAACATATCTATAGCCTCTATCAATCTAATATATACAGTATCTCACAGAAGTAAGTGCACCCCTCACATTTTTGTAAATATTTTATTCTATCTCTTCCTGGGACAACACTGAAGATCGGACCCTTTGATACAACGTAGAGTAGTCAGTGTGCGGCCTGTATAACAGTGAAGATTGGGCGTGCCCTCAAAATAACTCAACACACCGCCATCAATGTCTAAACCGCTGGCAACAAAAGTGAGCACAACCCTAAGTGAAAATGGCCAAATTGTGCCCAAAGTGTCACTATTTTGTGTGGTCACCATTAGTTTCCGACACAGCCTTCACTCTCTTGGGCATGGAGTTCACTGGAGCTTCACAGGTTCCACTGGAATCCTCCATGACGACATCATGGAGCTAGTGGGATGTTAGAGACCTTCCGCTCCTCCACCTTCTGTTTTAGGAGGCCCCACAGATAGGGTTTAGGCGTGAAGACATGCTTGGCCAGTCCAGCACCTTTACCCTCAGTTTCTTTATAAGGCAGTGGCCATGTTGGAGGTGTTTGGGGTGGTTATCATGTTGGAATACTGTCCTACAGCCCAGTTTCTGAAGGGAGGGGATCGGTTCAGTATGACACAGGACATGTTGGCATTCATGGTTCCCTCAATGAACTGTAGCTCCCCACAGCCGGCAGCGCTCATGAAGCCCCAAACCATGACAGTCCACCACCATGATTGACTGTAGGCAAGACACATTTGTCTTTGTGCTCCTCACCTGGGTACCACCACACGCTTGACGCCATCTGAACAAGATACGTTTATTTTGGTCTCATCAGACCCCAGGACGTGGTTTCAGTAATCCATGTCCTTAGTCGGCTTGTCCTCAGCTTTCTTCTGCATCGTATTTAGAAGAGGCTTCCTTCTGGGATGAACCATGCAGACCAATGTGATGCAGTGTGAGGCGAATGGTCTGAGCACTGACAGGCTGACCCCCATCCCTGTAACCTCCGCAGCAATGCTGGCAGCACTCATACAACCTCTGGATATAACGCTGAACACTGACTGGCGAACCCCCCATCCCTGTAACCTCTGCAGCAATGCTGGCAGCACTCCTACAACCTCTGGATATGACACTGAGCACTGACAGGCTGACCCCCCACCCCTTTAACCTCTGCAGCAATGCTGGCAGCACTCATACAACCTCTGGATATGACGCTGAGTACTGACAGGCTGACCCCCCACCCCTGTAACCTCTGCAGCAATGCTGGCAGCACTCATACAACCTCTGGATATGACGCTGAGCACTGACAGGCTGACCCCCCACCCCTGTAACCTCTGCAGCAATGTTGGCAGCACTCATACAGCCTCTGGATATGACGCTGAGCACTGACAGGCTGACCCGCCACCCCTGTAACCTCTGCAGCAATGCTGGCAGCACTCATACAACCTCTGGATATGACGCTGAGCACTGAGAAGCTGGCCCCCACCCCTGTAACCTCTGCAGCAATGCTGACAGCACTCATACAACCTCTGGAAATGACGCTGACCACTGACAGGCTGACCCCCCACCCCTGTAACCTTTGCAGCAATGCTGGCAGCACTGATACAACCTCTGGATATGACGCTGAGCACTGAGAGTCTGACCCCCACCCCTGTAACCTCTGCAGCAATGCTGGCAGCACTCATACAACCTCTGTATATGACGCTGAGCACTGACAGGCTGACCCCCGACCCCTGTAACCTCTGCAGCAATGCTGGCAGCACTCATACAACCTCTGGATATGACGCTGAGCACTGAGAGGCTGACCCCCACCCCTGTAACCTCTGCAGCAATGCTGGCAGCACTGATACAACCTCTGGATATGACGCTGAGCACTGAGAGGCTGACCCCCACCCCTGTAACCTCTGCAGCAATGCTGGCAGCACTCATACAACCTCTGGATATGACGCTGAGCACTGACAGGCTGACCCCCCCCCACCCCTGTAACCTCTGCAGCAATGCTGGCATCACTCATACAACCTCTGGATAGGACGCTGAGCACTGACAGGCTGACCCCCACCCCTGTAACCTCTGCAGCAATGCTGGCAGCACTCATACAACCTCTGGATATGACGCTGAGCACTGACAGGCTGACCCCCCACCCCTGTAACCTCTGCAGCAATGTTGGCAGCACTCATACAGCCTCTGGATATGACGCTGACCACTGACAGGCTGACCCGCCACCCCTGTAACCTCTGCAGCAATGCTGGCAGCACTCATACAACCTCTGGATATGACGCTGAGCACTGACAGGCTGACCCCCCCCCACCCCTGTAACCTCTGCAGCAATGCTGGCAGCACTCATACAACCTCTGGATATGACGCTGAGCACTGACAGGCTGACCCCCACCCCTGTAACCTCTGCAGCAATGCTGGCAGCACTCATACAACCTCTGGATATGACGCTGAGCACTGACAGGCTGACCCCCCACCCCTGTAACCTCTGCAGCAATGTTGGCAGCACTCATACAGCCTCTGGATATGACGCTGACCACTGACAGGCTGACCCGCCACCCCTGTAACCTCTGCAGCAATGCTGGCAGCACTCATACAACCTCTGGATATGACGCTGAGCACTGAGAAGCTGGCCCCCACCCCTGTAACCTCTGCAGCAATGCTGACAGCACTCATACAACCTCTGGAAATGACGCTGACCACTGACAGGCTGACCCCCCACCCCTGTAACCTTTGCAGCAATGCTGGCAGCACTGATACAACCTCTGGATATGACGCTGAGCACTGAGAGTCTGACCCCCACCCCTGTAACCTCTGCAGCAATGCTGGCAGCACTCATACAACCTCTGTATATGACGCTGAGCACTGACAGGCTGACCCCCGACCCCTGTAACCTCTGCAGCAATGCTGGCAGCACTCATACAACCTCTGGATATGACGCTGAGCACTGAGAGGCTGACCCCCACCCCTGTAACCTCTGCAGCAATGCTGGCAGCACTGATACAACCTCTGGATATGACGCTGAGCACTGAGAGGCTGACCCCCACCCCTGTAACCTCTGCAGCAATGCTGGCAGCACTCATACAACCTCTGGATATGACGCTGAGCACTGACAGGCTGACCCCCCCCCCCCCCTGTAACCTCTGCAGCAATGCTGGCATCACTCATACAACCTCTGGATAGGACGCTGAGCACTGAGAGGCTGACCCCCCAACCCTGTAACCTTTGCAGCAATGCTGGCATCACTCATACAACCTCTGGATATGACGCTGAGCACTGACAGGCTGACCAATTAACCCTGTAACTTTTGCAGCAATGCTAGCAGCACTCATACAACCTCTGGATATGACGCTGAGCACTGAGAGGCTGACCCCCTACCCCTGTAACCTCTGCAGCAATGCTGGCAGCACTCATACAGCCTCTGGATATGACGCTGAGCACTGACAGGCGATTCCTCCACCTCTGTAACCTCTGCAGCAATGCTGGCAGCACTCATACAGCCTCTGGATATGACGCTGAGCACTGACAGGCGATTCCCCCACCCCTGTATCCTCTGCAGCAATGCTGGCAGCACTCATACAGCCTCTGGATATGACGCTGAGCACTGACAGGCTGACCCCCCATCCCTGTAACCTTTGCAGCAATGCTGGCAGCACTCATACAACCTATGGATATGACGCTGAGCACTGACAGGCTAAACCCCCACCCATTTAACCTCTGCAGCAATGCTGGCAGCACTCATGCAACCTCTGGATATAACGCTGAGCACTGAGAGGCTGACGCCCTACCCCTGTAAACCTTTGCAGCAATGCTGGCTGCACTCATACAACCTCTGGATATGACGCTGCACACTGACAGGCGAACCCCCCACCCCTGTAACCTCTGCAGCAATGCTGGCAGCACTCCTACAACCTCTGGATATGACACTGAGCACTGAGAGGCTGACACTCTACCCCTGTAACCTATGCAGCAATGCTGGCAGCACTCATACAACTTCTGGATATGACGCTGAGCACTGACGGGCTGACCCCAGACGGGTTGACCCCTGTAACCTCTGCAGCAATGCTGGCAGCACTCATACAAGCTCTAGATATAACGCTTAGCACTGACAAGTTGACGCCCCACCCCACCTGTAACCTCTGCAGCAATGCTGGCAGCACTCATACAGCCTCTGGATATGACACTGAGCACTGAGAGGCTGACCCCCCACCCCTGTAACCTCTGCAGCAATGCTGGCAGCACTCATACAACCTCTGGATATGACACTGAGCACTGAGAGGCTGACGCCCTACCCCTTTAAACCTTTGCAGCAATGCTGGCTGCACTCATACAACCTCTGGATATGACGCTGCGCACTGACAGGCGAACCCCCCACCCCTGTAACCTCTGCAGCAATGCTGGCAGCACTCCTACAACCTCCGGATATGACACTGAGCACTGAGAGGCTGACCCCCACCCCTGTAACCTCTGCAGCAATGCTGGCAGCACTCCTACAACTTCTGGATATGACACTGAGCACTGACAGGCTGACTCCCCATCCCTGTAACCTCTGCAGCAATGCTGGCAGCACTCATACAACCTCTGGATATGACACTGAGCACTGACAGGCTGACCCCCACCCCTGTCACCTCTGCAGCAATGCTGGCAGCACTCATACAACCTCTGGATATGACGCTGAGCACTGACAGGCTGACCCCCCCACCCCTGTAACCTCTGCAGAAAAGCTAGCAGCACTCATAAAACCTCTGTATATGACGCTGAGCACTGACAGGCTGACCCCCACCCCTGTAACCTCTGCAGCAATGCTGGCAGCACTCATGCAACCTCTAGATATGACGCTGAGCACTGACAGGCTGACCCCCACCCCTGTAACCTCTGCAGCAATGCTGGCAGCACTCATACATCCTCTGGATATGACGCTGAGCACTGACAGGCGAACCTCCAACCCCTGTAACCTCTGCAGCAATGCAGGCAGCACTCATACAACCTCTAGATATGACGCTGAGCACTGAGAGGTTGACCTTTTACCTCTGTAACCTCTGCAGCAATGCTGGAAGTACTAATACAAGCTTTAGATATAACGCTGAGCACTGAGAGGCTGACCCCCCACCCATGTAACCTCTGCAGCAATGCTGGCAGCACTCATACAGCCTCTGGATATGACACTGAGCACTGACAGGCTGACCCCCCACCCCTGTAACCTCTGCAGCAATGCTGGCAGCACTAATACAACCTCTGGATATGACGCTGAGCACTGAGAGGCTGAACCCCTACGCCTGTAACCTCTGCTGCAATGCTGGCAGCACTTATACAACCTCTGGATATGACGCTGAGCACTGAGAGGCTGACCCCCTACCCCTGTAACCTCTGCAGCAATGCTGGCAGCACTCATACAACCTCTGGATATGACGCTGAGCACTGACAGGGTGACCCCCACCACTGTAACCTCTGCAGCAATGCTGGCAGCACTCATACAACCTCTGAAAATGACGCTGAGCACTGAGAGGCTAACCCCCCACCCCTGTAACCTCTGCAGCAATGCTGGCAGCACTCATACATCCTCTGGATATGACGCTGAGCACTGACAGGCGGACCCCCCACCCCTCTAACCTCTGCAGCAATGCTGGCAGCACTCATACATCCTCTGGATATGACGCTGAGCACTGACAGGCGGACCCCCCACCCCTCTAACCTCTGCAGCAATGCTGGCAGCACTCATACATCCTCTGGATATGACGCTGAGCACTGACAGGCGGACCCCCCACCCCTCTAACCTCTGCAGCAATGCTGGCAGCACTCATACATCCTCTGGATATGACGCTGAGCACTGAGAGGCGGACCCCCCACCCCTCTAACCTCTGCAGCAATGCTGGCAGCACTCATACATCCTCTGGATATGACGCTGAGCACTGACAGGCGGACCCCCCCACCCCTCTAACCTCTGCAGCAATGCTGGCAGCACTCATACAACCTCTGGATATGACGCTGAGCACTGAAAGGCTGACCCCCCACCCCTGTAACCTCTGCAGCAATGCTGGCAGCACTCATACAACCTCTGGATATGACGCTGAGCACTGACAGGCTGACCCCCACCCCTGTAACCTCTGCAGCAATGCTGGCAGCACTCATACAACCTCTGGATATGACGCTGAGCACTGACAGGCTGACCCCCCACCACTGTAACCTCTGCAGCAATGCTGGCAGCACTCATACAACCTCTGGATATGACGCTGAACACTGAGAGGCTGACTCCCTCCCCATGTAACCTCTGCAGCAATGCTGGCAGCACTCATACAACCTCTGGATATGACGCTAAGCACTGACAGGCTGACCCCCCACCCCTGTAACCTCTGCAGCAATGCTGGCAGCACTCATACATCCTCTGGATATAACGCTGAGCACTGACAGGCGGACCCCCCACCCCTCTAACCTCTGCAGCAATGCTGGCAGCACTCATACATCCTCTGGATATGACGCTGAGCACTGACAGGCTGACCCCCTACACCTGTAACCTCTGCAGCAATGCTGGCAGCACTCATACAACCTCTGGATATGACGCTGAGCACTGACAGGGTGACCCCCACCACTGTAACCTCTGCAGCAATGCTGGCAGCACTCATACAGCCTTTGGATATGACGCTGAGCACTGACAGGCTGACCCCCCACCACTGTAACCTCTGCAGCAATGTTGGCAGCACTCATACAACCTCTGGAAATGACGCTGAGCACTGACAGGCTGACCCACACACCTGTAACCTCTGCAGCAATGCTGGCAGCACTCATACAGCCTTTGGATATGACGCTGAACACTGACAGGCTGACCCCCCACCACTGTAACCTCTGCAGCAATGTTGGCAGCACTCATACAACCTCTGGAAATGACGCTGAGCACTGAGAGGCGGACCACCCACCCCTCTAACCTCTGCAGCAATGCTGGCAGCACTCATACATCCTCTGGATATGACACTGAGCACTGACAGGCTGACCCCCCACCCCTCTAACCTCTGCAGCAATGCTGGCAGCACTCATACATCCTCTGGATATGACGCTGAGCACTGACAGGCGGACCCCCCACCCCTCTAACCTCTGCAGCAATGCTGGCAGCACTCATACAACCTCTGGATATGACGCTGAGCACTGAAAGGCTGACCCCCCACCCCTGTAACCTCTGCAGCAATGCTGGCAGCACTCATACAACCTCTGGATATGACGCTGAGCACTGACAGGCTGACCCCCACCCCTGTAACCTCTGCAGCAATGCTGGCAGCACTCATACAACCTCTGGATATGACGCTGAGCACTGACAGGCTGACCCCCCACCACTGTAACCTCTGCAGCAATGCTGGCAGCACTCATACAACCTCTGGATATGACGCTGAACACTGAGAGGCTGACTCCCTACCCATGTAACCTCTGCAGCAATGCTGGCAGCACTCATACAACCTCTGGATATGACGCTAAGCACTGACAGGCTGACCCCCCACCCCTGTAACCTCTGCAGCAATGCTGGCAGCACTCATACAACCTGTGGATATGACACTGAGCACAGAGAGGCTGACCCCTAACCCATGTAACCTCTTCAGCAATGCTGGCAGCACTCATACAGCCTCTGGATATGACGCTGAGCACTGACAGGCTGACCCCCCACCCCTGTAACCTCTGCAGCAATGCTGGCAGCACTCATACAAGCTCTAGATAACGCTGAGCACTGACAGGCTGACCCCCCACCCCTGTAACCTCTGCAGCAATGCTGGCAGCACTCATACAACCTCTGGATATGACGCTGAGCACTGACAGGCGAACCTCCAACCCCTGTAACCTCTGCAGCAATGCAGGCAGCACTCATACAACCTCTAGATATGACGCTGAGCACTGACAGGCTGACCCCCACCCCTGTAACCTCTGCAGCAATGCTGGCAGCACTCATACAAGCTCTAGATATAATGCTGAGAACTGACAAGCTGACCCCCCACCCCACCTGTAACCTCTGCAGCAATGCTGGCAGCACTCATACAACCTCTGGATATGACGCTGAGCACTGACTGGCTGACCCCCCACCCCTGTAACCTCTGCAGCAATGCTGGCAGCACTTATACAACCTCTGGATATGACGCTGAGCACTGAGAGGCTGAACCCCTACGCCTGTAACCTCTGTAGCAATGCTGGCAGCACTCATACAACCTCTGGATATGACGCTGAGCACTGACAGGCTGACCAACTAATCCTGTAACCTGTGCTGCAATGCTGGCAGCACTCATACAACCTCTGGATATGACGCTGAGCACTGAGAGGCTGACCCTCTACCCCTGTAACCTCTGCAGCAATGCTGGCAGCACTCATACAACCTCTGGATATGACGCTGAGCACTGACAGGGTGACCCCCACCACTGTAACCTCTGCAGCAATGCTGGCAGCACTCATACAGCCTTTGGATATGACGCTGAACACTGACAGGCTGACCCCCCACCACTGTAACCTCTGCAGCAATGTTGGCAGCACTCATACAACCTCTGAAAATGACGCTGAGCACTGAGAGGCTGACCCCCCACCCCTGTAACCTCTGCAGCAATGCTGGCAGCACTCATACATCCTCTGGATATGACGCTGAGCACTGACAGGCTGACCCCCCACCACTGTAACCTCTGCAGCAATGCTGGCAGCACTCATACAACCTCTGGATATGACGCTGAGCACTGACAGGGTGACCCCCACCACTGTAACCTCTGCAGCAATGCTGGCAGCACTCATACAGCCTTTGGATATGACGCTGAGCACTGACAGGCTGACCCCCCACCACTGTAACCTCTGCAGCAATGTTGGCAGCACTCATACAACCTCTGGAAATGACGCTGAGCACTGACAGGCTGACCCACACACCTGTAACCTCTGCAGCAATGCTGGCAGCACTCATACAGCCTTTGGATATGACGCTGAACACTGACAGGCTGACCCCCCACCACTGTAACCTCTGCAGCAATGTTGGCAGCACTCATACAACCTCTGGAAATGACGCTGAGCACTGAGAGGCGGACCCCCCACCCCTCTAACCTCTGCAGCAATGCTGGCAGCACTCATACATCCTCTGGATATGACGCTGAGCACTGAGAGGCTGACCCCCACCCCTCTAACCTCTGCAGCAATGCTGGCAGCACTCATACATCCTCTGGATATGACGCTGAGCACTGAAAGGCTGACTCCCACCCCTGTAACCTCTGCAGCAATGCTGGCAGCACTCATACAACCTCTGGATATGACGCTGAGCACTGACAGGCTGACCCCCACCCCTGTAACCTCTGCAGCAATGCTGGCAGCACTCATACAACCTCTGGATATGACGCTGAGCACTGACAGGCTGACCCCCCACCACTGTAACCTCTGCAGCAATGCTGGCAGCACTCATACAACCTCTGGATATGACGCTGAGCACTGACAGGCTGACCCCCACCCCTGTAACCTCTGCAGCAATGCTGGCAGCACTCATACAACCTCTGGATATGACGCTGAGCACTGACAGGCTGACCCCCACCCCTGTAACCTCTGCAGCAATGCTGGCAGCACTCATACAACCTCTGGATATGACGCTGAGCACTGACAGGCTGACCCCCCACCCCTGTAACCTCTGCAGCAATGCTGGCAGCACTCATACAACCTCTGGATATGATGCTAAGCACGTGCACTCAGCTTCTTTGGTCGACCATGGCCAGGCCTGTTCTGAGTGGAACCTGTCTTGTTAAACCGCTGTATGGTCTTGGCCACCATTCTGCAGCTCAGTGTCAGGGTGGTGACAATCTTCTTAAAGCCTCGGCCATCTTTATGTAGAGCAACAATTCTTTTCTTCAGATCCTCAGAGAGTTTTTTGCCATAAGGAGCCATGCTGAACTTCCAGTCACCAGTGTGAGAGCGATCACACCAAATGTAACACACCTGCTCCCCATTCACACCTGAGACCTTGTAACACATGACACCGTGGAGGGAAAATGGCTAATTGGGCACAATTTGGCTGTTTTCACTTAGGGGTGTACTCACTTTTGTTGACATTGATGGCGGTGTGTTGAGTTATTTTGAGGACACGCCCAATTTACACTGTTATACAGGCCGCACACTGACTACTCTACATTGTATCAAAGGGTCAGATCTTCAGTGTTGTCCCAGGAAAAGATAGAAGAAAAACTTTACAAAAATATAAGGAGTGTACTCACTTTTGTTATCTATTATAACAAATTTATTTTTTCTTCTGTGAGGTTTGGAAGGACGCAGCTACACAGATTTTCTTCTCTCTGTCGGCAGCCTGGGGAGGTCTGATCACCTTGTCATCTTACAACAAATTCAACAATAACCTGTATCGGTATGTGTATAATCCATATAATCTGTACCTGTTATTACAGCACGGCTGTTCATAGCATGAGGTGCACAATTATAACTGGTACCCCTGGTACGCAGCCTGCCTCCTCTATGTCTTCGGTCTGGAGAGATATCAGACGCCCTCTGCTGGTTATCACTGTGTATGAACGCTCCTGTGACGCTCCTCTCTTTTGCAGGGACACACTGATTGTGACTTGCACCAACAGTGCCACAAGTATTTTTGCCGGTTTCGTCATATTTTCTGTTATCGGCTTTATGGCGAACGAGCTGAAAGTAGATATTGACAAAGTTGCTGATCAAGGTAAACACATTATTCTACTTGAGGGTAAAGCATACAATTGAATATAGAACATGCCACACCCCCATATCTACTTGATCCCACCCCTGAGCATCCTAGTCCAGCCCACAAAGTACATTACTTTGCTCCTTCTGCAGAATTGCACTGATACTGATTTTCTCCACAGGTCCCGGTATTGCTTTTGTCGTGTACCCGGAGGCTCTGACCAGGCTGCCGCTGTCCCCATTTTGGGCGATAATATTCTTCCTTATGCTTCTAACATTAGGACTGGACACAATGGTAAGACGGCATGATTTTAATCTGGCAAATATATGATGGAAATTTCTAAAGAACCAAATGAACAGGATGCGAAGTCCAAACAGTGGAGTCAGATGTTTTGTGATCCCATATTCAGAATAGTGTGACCACTGAGGCGTGAGGCACCGGTGCCTCAGTCAAATTTTTTTGACCTATAACTTGATATCTTTCACCTGATTTCAGTTTGCTACAATTGAAACAATTGTAACTTCGGTTACTGATGAGTTTCCCAAGTATCTACGGACCCACAAGCCCCTCTTCACCTTGGTCTGCTGTATTTGTTTCTTCATCATGGGATTTCCGATGATAACTCAGGTCAGTGCGTCTGTCAGAAAGCAAACAGAAAGTATCCATTGTGCAGTCTGCAAATTATAGAACCTGTCCTATTCTGGTCTGCAAAATGTGGGTCCACAGACCCATTAATGTCAATAGATCTGCAAAAAACAATGCAGATGACACATGGACGGTATCCATATTTTGCGGATCCGCAGTTTGTAGTGTGCATAAGGTCTTAAAGGGAGTTATGTAGGGTTAGAAAAACATAGCTGCTTTCGTCCAAAAACAGCGCTCCCACTATTTACAGGCTGTGTCCGGTAATACAGCACAGCTCCATTCACTTCAGGGGAGTTAAGCTGCAATACCAGACACAACCCATGGACGGGGGGTGGCGTTGTTTATGGAAAAAGTAGACATGTAATATTAGACAATCAAAAAAGTTACATTTAAACTAAAATATTCCTCCTGACTATTTGGCTCTTCCAGGGGGGGATCTACATGCTGCAGCTCGTGGACAATTATGCCGCTTCATATTCGCTTGTAATAATTGCAATCTTTGAGCTGGTGGGAATTTCCTATGTGTATGGTAAGAAACTTCTCACAATTGTACTGTATGTGTCTGCATGTAAAAATAAAACTGCAGCGTCCGGGAAACCAACTCTGCTATGGGTGATAACATCAGGTTCCCTGGAAACACTGACTCCTCATCTGGTTCAACAAGAATCAGCTGCATATGGAGAACTTCTATCTGCTGTACAGAAAGACTGAATCTCTGCTGCACAGGCTTGTATGTAGGGGGCAGTAGTATAGTAGTTATATATTGGTACATGAGCAGTATTATAGTAGTTATATTCTTGTACATAGGAGCAGTATTATAGTAGTTATATTCTTGTACATAGGAGCAGTATTATAGTAGTTATATTCTTGTACATAGGAGCAGTATTATAGTAGTTATATTCGTGTACATAGGAGCAGTATTATAGTAGTTATATTCCTGTACATAAGAGGCAGTATTATAGTAGTTATATTCTTGTAAATAGGAGGCAGTATTATAGTAGTTATATTCTTGTACATAGGAGCAGTATTATAGTAGTTATATTCCTGTACATAGGAGCAGTATTATAGTAGTTATATTCTTGTACATAGGAGCAGTATTATAGTAGTTATATTCTTGTAAATAGGAGGCAGTATTATAGTAGTTATATTCTTGTACATAGGAGCAGTATTATAGTAGTTATATTCTTGTACATAGGAGGCAGTATTATAGTAGTTATATTCTTGTACATAGGAGCAGTATTATAGTAGTTATATCCTTGTACATAGGAGCAGTATTATAGTAGTTATATTCTTGTACATAGGAGCAGTATTATAGTAGTTATATTCTTGTACATAGGAGCAGTATTATAGTAGTTATATTCCTGTACATAGGAGCAGTATTATAGTAGTTATATTCTTGTATATAGGAGGCAGTATTATAGTAGTTATATTCTTGTATATAGGAGGCAGTATTATAGTAGTTATATTCTTGTATATAGGAGGCAGTATTATAGTAGATATATTCTTGTATATAGGCAGGGCCATCTTTAATATTGATTGGACCCTGGGCAATAATTTACTTGGGCCCCCTGGATCCCGCCTTCCCACACCCTTGTATGCAATCACGCCCTCCACCACAACACACACACACAAAAAAATAACCACACAACTCATAGAGTAGTAAACTTTAATAATGATGAGTGGCTAATAAAGGTGTTCCTTGGCAGTATTGTAAATACTGCCTTATTTTCTAAAAAGGCAGTGTTTACATTAAAAAGCTTGCAGAGACATGATATAGACACCAGAACTACTACGTTTAGCAGTTGTGGTTCTGGTTACTATAGTGTCCGTTAATATAGAGAAAAAAAAAAGAATGAGCACAAAAGTATCACATAAAATGGCTATATTATTCAAAAAATTTAAAAAGCCCTAACCCTAACTTTTTTTTTTTTTTACAATGTGCAGATAGTAGTGTACTACTAACCCCTCCATCCACCACTACATATACAGGGTAATACATCGCCCCATACCTCTTACATCCAGGGTAATACAGCGCCCCATACCTCTTACATCCAGGGTAATACAGCGCCTCATACCTCTTACATCCAGGGTAATACAGCGCCCCATACCTCTTACATCCAGGGTAATACAGCGCCCCATACCTCTTACATCCAGGGTAATACAGCGCCTCATACCTCTTACATCCAGGGTAATACAGCGCCTCATACCTCTTACATCCAGGGTAATACAGCGCCCCATACCTCTTACATCCAGGGTAATACAGCGCCCCATACCTCTTACATCCAGGGTAATACAGCGCCCCATACCTCTTACATCCAGGGTAATACAGCGCCCCATACCTCTTACATACAGGGTAATACAGCGCCCCATACCTCTTACATCCAGGGTAATACAGCACCCCATACCTCTTACATCCAGGGTAATACAGCGCCCCATACCTCTTACATCCAGGGTAATACAGCGCCCCATACCTCTTACATCCAGGGTAATACAGCGCCCCATACCTCTTACATCCAGGGTAATACAGCGCCCCATACCTCTTACATACAGGGTAATACAGCGCCCCATACCTCTTACATCCAGGGTAATACAGCACCCCATACCTCTTACATCCAGGGTAATACAGCGCCCCATACCTCTTACATCCAGGGTAATACAGAGCACATACCTGTTACATCCAGGGTAATACAGCGCCCCATACCTCTTACATCCAGGGTAATACAGCGCCTCATACCTCTTACATCCAGGGTAATACAGCGCCCCATACCTCTTACATCCAGGGTAATACAGCGCCCCATACCTCTTACATCCAGGGTAATACAGCGCCCCATACCTCTTACATCCAGGGTAATACAGCGCCCCATATCTCTTACATCCAGGGTAATACAGCGCCCCATAACTCTTACATCCAGGGTAATACAGCGCCCCATACCTCTTACATCCAGGGTAATACAGCGCCCCATACCTCTTACATCCAGGGTAATACAGCCCCATACCTCTTACATCCAGGGTAATACAGCGCCCCATACCTCTTACATCCAGGGTAATACAGCGCCCCATACCTCTTACATCCAGGGTAATACAGTGCACATACCTGTTACATCCAGGGTAATACAGCGCCCCATGCCTCTTACATCCAGGGTAATACAGCGCCTCATACCTCTTACATCCAGGGTAATACAGAGCACATACCTGTTACATCCAGGGTAATACAGCGCCTCATACCTCCTACATCCAGGGTAATACAGCGCCCCATACCTCTTACATCCAGGGTAATACAGCGCCCCATACCTCTTACATCCAGGGTAATACAGCGCCTCATACCTCTTACATCCAGGGTAATACAGAGCACATACCTCTTACATCCAGGGTAATACAGCGCCCCATACCTCTTACATCCAGGGTAATACAGCGCCCCATACCTCTTACATCCAGGGTAATACAGCGCACATACCTCTTACATCCAGTGACGTCTCTTTGATGTAGATGTTCTCTTTCCTCATCTTCTCCTTTCAGACCTTTAGACCAGACACCATTTTTCAGCCACTTCTCGTCTCTGCAGTTTGACAAACAAAATCTTAGTTTACTACTTTTCCATCATCCTCCCATCTTCTGGACAAATCATTCTACCAGCCCCAATACTGTGCCGCTGTGCTCCCCAATACTATACTGCAGAAACAGATTAACCCCCTGGTAATAGAAGTACCATGCAGATAGTGCCCTTCAATAGTTATTGGCACACAGTGCCCTAAAATAACTGCGCCCAGCAAATAGTGCCCCTGACACTAATAGTGTAAACATAACGTCCCCCAAAAATAATTGTGGTAAGATGATACTGTGCCAAGGTGCCCCCACAGTAATAGTGCTCCCAAAAGTCCCACCAATAGGAATAATTCTCTGCTAGAGCCCACATGGTAGTAAGGCCTCATGCACACGACCGTTGTTTTATTCCGTGTCTGTTGTGCCGTTTTTTCGTGATTTTCTGCGGACCCATTGACTTTCAATGGGTCCGTAGAAAACTCGGCTAATACACCGTTTTTCATCCGCGTTCGTGATCCGTGTTCCAGTCCGTCAAAAAAATAGAACCTGTCCTATTATTTTCGCGGAAAACGGTTCGCGGACCCATTCAAGTCAATGGGACTGCTAAAAAACACGGAGGCACACAATATTGTCATCCGCGTCCGCTATAGGTATATTCTTGTACATAAGATCAGTATTATAGTAGTTATATCCTTGTACATAGGAGCAGTATTATAGTAGTTATATTCTTGTACATTGGAGGCAGTATTATAGTAGTTATATTCTTGTACATAGGAGGCAGTATTATAGTAGTTATATTCTTGTACATGGGAGCAGTATTATAGTAGTTATATTCTTGTACATAGGAGCAGTATTATAGTAGTTATATCCTTGTACATAGGAGCAGTATTATAGTAGTTACATTCTTGTACATAGGAGCAGTATTATAGTAGTTATATTCCTGTACATAGGAGCAGTATTATAGGAGTTATATTCTTGTACATAGGAGCAGTATTATAGTAGTTATATTCTTTGTCAATTGTCTTTTTATTGAAAAGCATATCAAAAGAGATGTTTACATACATTGATGCACAAATCAGAGTTATTACAGACAAGTCTAAAGCGTACTTTGACAGTATAGTGCATAGTATACATATGACATATATAAAGTGCATGTCTTCAGAGCAAGGTCATCTAGAACCAACTAATTGACATTTGGTGTGTGACCTGATGTAGGTAGGTCAAACAAACATATAAAAAGGGGGGGGAGGATGGGGGATGGGGGGGTGTCCTTAGAACTGGACAGATACGGTCTGAGGCTGTTAAGATAACCTTTGATGATTCCAAAGGGAGGAAGAAGGTTTAGCACCCTCCATTCTCACTAATGTGTCGTTCCTGTCTGCGGGGACATTTTCAAAGTTGTTTGTCTGTTGAAAATTGTTTAAGATGTTGGTGTACCATTCGCATATCTATATGTAATCCATGGGGCCCATAGCTTTTTGTGCTTCTCATGTGCCCTAAGTTCCCAGCCCGCTAGCTCTTCCATACGATGAACGTGATCTAGTTTGCTTAACCACTGAGAGGTGGTGGGGGGTTCTTTACTCAGCCACTTTTGGGGGATAAGTAGACGGGCAGCTTGAATCAAGTGTATAACAAGTTTGTTCCTTGATGGCGATAGTTCTTTTGTTGGAAGCCATAAAAGAACCAACTCTGGGGTTAATGTCAGGTTAGTGTTTAGAATTTCATTAATGGTCCGAGAGGCGTCATCCCAGTATCCTCTTATTTTAGAACAGGACCAAAAAATGTGTAGAAGAGTGCCACTCTCTTCCCCACACCTCCAACACCTGTCATGATCACTCAGACCACTAAGAAATAGTTGTTTAGGGGTGAGGTACCACTGTGTGAGGACCTTATATGAGTGCTCTTGGATCTTCACGCAGCGGGAGAAGCCATGCGAGTGTGCGTGCATACGGAGAATATCTGTCTCCGAAAAGGTAACCTTAAGGTCATTAGCCCAGGTGTGGACATATTGTGGAGTAATGCGACGTTGTGGTGAGATCAAGGCCAAATATATAGTGGATATCAATTTGCGTTGAGGGGAAGGGGGGGTTGCTAATTTTTCAAACCATGTCGGGGTCATTACACATGTCTTCTGAGTAGTTAGTTGTTTCCCAGCAGATTTTATAGTTATTAGGTCTAGAAAGTTAAATGTACTCCAGGCTAAGCTAAGGGGATGTTGATCCGGTAAAGTGCCGTTTACCTTTCCTATAAAGTCAGCTGTGGAGAAATCTCTTAATCTGCGCCAAATCTGCGAGACCTGAGATCCTGGAGGCTGAATCGAGTGTGGTATGAGATCTGCTGGCATTATACTAGGGGGGTTCTGTAGGAGCCCATGTGTCTTGTTGAGCTGTTTAATGACCAGGCTAGTGCCCTTTAAGAGGACATGTGAATGGAGTGATGCATTTGCCTGACCCCATAGTGCTGCTTTCTGTGGTTGGGTGAGCTGCATTAGTTCCAGTTCCGTGCCCAATGTGCGGTAGACAGGGGAATAAAGCTGCAACCACCTCCTCAGGTGAATAGCCCTGTAATATGTTTGGACATCCGGCAGTGCTATACCTCCATGACCACGCCCCAGTATCAGCCTCTGGTGAGGAGCCCTAGCCTTCTTGCCGCCCCATAGGTAAGTCATAAAAAGCCTGCGAATCCTTGTAAAATATGAGTTAGGTAAAAATATTGGCAACATCTGTAGTACGTACATAATTTTTGGGAGGACAAACGCTTTTAGTATATTCTTCCTTCCCATCCAAGAGGAATAAGGGAGGTGTAGCGATTGGAGCAGGTTTTGGACCTCTGATATTAGGGGAGTATAATTAAGCCGGAATAAATCTTCCGTGCAGGCGGAAATCTTAACTCCTAGGTAGGAAACACAGGAGGACTGCCATTTAAATGGTGTATTTGATTTCAAAATGGCTATGGAGCTCGCCGGAGCATTAACGTTTAAAGCTTCTGACTTGGTATAATTCATTTTGTAGTTTGACAGCCTACCATACTCTTTAAACAATGTCAAAAGATGCGGGAAGGCCTCGACCGGGTTAGAAACCATGATCAGTAGATCGTCAGCATATGCCACGTTAATGTATTCTATGGCGTCATTTTCTGTTTTCACACCACGTATATTTACATGGTCTCTAATGGCCTGAAGAAGGGTCTCCATGACCAATATATATAAGGCAGGAGATAGGGGGCAGCCCTGACGTGTCCCGTTGCGAATAGGGAAGGATGGGGACAATGTGCCATTGACCCTGATTCTAGCACTCGGGTCCTTGTACAACGACATGACTGCCTCCTGAAATCTCGTCGGGATTCCAAACCTCAGTAGAGTCCTCCTCATAAAGTCCCAGCTCACCCGGTCGAAGGCCTTCTCCGCATCCACACTGAGCAGCGCCAAGGGGAGGTTTTTCTTTTTGGCCCACTGTATTGCTGTGATTAACCTACAGGAATTATGATTCCCTTCCCTCCCTGGAACAAAGCCAGATTGGTCAGGGTGGATAAGTTTAGGAAGTAGATTTCCCAGACGTGTCGCCAGAAGTTTGGCCCATATTTTTATATCTACGTTAAGTAACGAGATTGGCCTAAAACTACCGCAGAGAAGGGGATCTTTCCCCGGTTTGGGGAGGATGGTTACCGTGGCCTCCAGTGATTGTTTATGAAGGGTTTCACCATTTAGGAGTGCATTGCACCACGTTACCAGGTGGGGTATTAATATATCTGAGAATTTTTTATAATAGCCCACTGGAAAGCCATCTGGGCCAGGACTTTTACCCATGGGCATAGAGGCTAGTAACTTTTTCACTTCTAGTTCGGTGACTGGCTCTAATAATGTGTCACTTTCTTGGGAGGTTATCTGGGGTAGATTGAGGCCTTTTAAAAACAGGTCTGTTGCTTCTGGTATTGATGGATCTGGGTGATTAGGGTCTGACAGGCCGTATAGTTGCTTATAGAATTTTTGAAATTCTTCTGCAATGTCAGCTGTTTTATGCAGCATATTTCCAGTACTGGATTTGATATTGGGTATGAACATGGACTCTTTCCTTTGTTTAATAAGGGAGGACGTCAGTTTAGAACCTTTATCCCCGTGTGAGTAGTGTTTAAATTGGGCATATTGATAGGCCTTTGCGTTTTGAATGTTTAAATGGTCTTTTAGTTGTGATCTTAGCTGGGTCAGTTCAGTCTGGACTTTTATTGCTCTAGACCGTTTATGGACCGCTTCTTTATCTGCTATCTGAACCAAGAGATCGTGTAGGATCTTTTGTTTCTCTTTTTTAACCCTACTACCTAAGGCTATTAACTCTCCCCGGATAACCACCTTGTGCGTCTCCCACAGTGTCGTCTGGGGCATACCTGGTGTCGCATTATCTATAAAGAAGTCCTTTAATTTTTGCTCCAGGATTGAGGTATCTGCTTGTCTATCTAGCAGCGTCTCGTTTAAGCGCCACTGTCTAACTGAGGCAGGCAAGCTGGAAAATCTGAGGGCAGCAGAGACTGGGGCATGGTCAGAGACGGACACAACACCTATGTCAGCCGAGTCCACCATATCCACGGCATTGCTTGACAGTAGGATATAGTCTAATCTTTTATGTGATTTGTGTGGGGCCGAGAAGAAGGTGAAGTCCCTAGTATCTGGGTGGGCTAGTCGCCAGACGTCCAGCAGATTCATGTCTGATATGTACCTATTGATGCACCCCAGTGCTGATTGGGTCAATTGGGAGGAGCCGTCAGAAGCATCAATCAAAGGATTCAGTGTGACATTGAGGTCTCCCCCAATCAATCTAATCCCCTCTGCAAACAGATCTAGTTTACTTAGTGTGATCTTGATCCATTGTTTCTGGCCACGGTTAGGGCTGTACAAACTAGCGAGTGTAACCTTTTGTGTACCTATGAGGCCTTTCACGAAAATGAAGCGGCCCTCAGGGTCCGTCAGGGTAGATATCAATGTAAATGGTACTTTTCTAGAAATTGCAATACCCACTCCTCTTTTTGCTTTCTCAAAGGCACTGAAATACCAGTGTTGGAAGTATGGGTTCTGAATTTTAGGTACATTTGTTTCTCTAAAATGCAGCTCCTGAAAGAAGCAAATATCTGTATTGTTCTTTTTTAGCAGACGGATGACCTGAGAGCGCTTTTGTGGGGTGTTAAAGCCCCTTACATTATACGTTGTACATTTAATTGACGACATCATTGAGAAAATGGGGTGACTTTGGAACCGGAGAACTCCAGTTATTCACATCGACCGTATCTAGGGAGTGAACAAGTAACATCACAACTAAAGTTTCTGTCAACATGACAAGTATAACAGTGCAATGGCTCTCATGCCAGCAACACCGCAGCAGGTCACTTAGCTGCAGTGAAGCGGGCGTGAGCAGCCATTTAATCAGGCACATGTACCAGGTCTGTGCCAAGATAACCCTGGTAGGTAGGGGGGGTACAAAGTGGAACCATATCTTCATAATGGTGTCCACATTGCGCCACCTGCTGAACTGGTGCGGGATAGCACCTTACATATTATGGTCTAGGTTGAATGCAGTAAAATAACATTGCAAAGCAGAATGTCTGCTCTGCAGATTACAACAAGAACGGGAACAATTCAGGACTCATGACAGACAGGTATACTTGCAGACTTAAGATGTGATATAATCAAGTAAGAACCTGTCCCTCTATGATGTCTGTGGAGAACTTCATCTGAGGTAAGATAACTCCTCTGTATAGTCTCTAGGACTTCAAGTGTCTCTAGATCTGTGCTGGTTCCTCTTCTTCTGTGGAGCTTTAAGCCATCCTGAGGCCTCTGGGAGATCTGGCAGCTGTGTTCCCATCTCAGCAGACGGCAGCCATGATGGTACATCTAGTGGATCTGTTTGCAGCAGCTCCCAGGCCGCCTGGAGATCTTGTGTCAGGCGAATGGTGCAGCGCTTCCCATCTACAGCAAAAGTGAGGCCGAAGGGGAATAGCCATTTATATGGCACCTTGTGATGGCGCAGATGGTCAGTGAGGGGCCGCAGCGCCCTCCTTTTATTCAATGTGGAGGATGCCAGGTCCTGGTAGATAGAGATTTTAGCCCCCTCATATATGATCTCCTTCATATTTCTGGCAGCTTGCATTAGGGCAGCAGTGTCCACATACCTCAGGAGACCGCATACCACATCCCTGGGGTTCTCTCTCTCTTTTGGCTTCGGCCTGAGCGCTCTATGGATTCTTTCTATTTGAATCTCGGCCGCTCTGGAGCTTCCCAGGAGCAGGGAGAAGATGGCGCCGGCAGCTTCTGGTAAGCCTTCATGTGGGGTGCTTTCAGGCAGGCCGCGGATCCGGAGGTTTTTCCTCCTATTCCGATTCTCCTGGTCTTCTATGAGGGAGTATGCAGTGTCCAGTGAGGCTGCCAGAGCCATGGTGTGATTGCTTGCAGCTCTGATGTAATTCGAGATGGACGCCTGGTTACTTTCCAGTGTTTCCACCCTCGTGCCGATATGCTTCAGGTCAGCTTTAATCTCCTGCAGATCCTGAACCACTGGGGCCAGGGCTGCTGATAAAGCCTGCTGCAGGAACTGCCTGGATATCGGGGCAGCACTTTGTGATGTGGAGCCTGCTGTGTGCTCTGCAGCAGCTTCATCTTCTCCCTCCGGATCCCTGCCCCAGACATCTAGTTCCGGCAGCGCCATCTTAGGACCGGCCGGCACAGGAGCTGTAGTTTTCTTGTTGAGATATTTATCCATATCTGAGGCACCGCGCTCCGGTTTGCTGACTTCAGGTTTCTCTCTGGGTATATATCTACCGACTTTTCCCATTCTTGAGCAAATTAGACCGCTGAATTTACCAGTTAGCAGAGTGGTAAGGAGGAGAGCTCTCCTACATGTGTCCTGCTAGGTCTGCAGCCAGGCTCCGCCCCATAGTAGTTATATTCTTGTACATAGGAGCAGTATTATAGTAGTTATATCCTTGTATATAGGGGCAGTATTATAGTAGTTATATTCTTGTACATAGTAGGCAGTATTATAGTAGTTATATCCTTGTACATAGGAGTAGTATTATAGTAGTTATATCCTTGTACATAGGAGCAGTATTATAGCAGTTATATTCTTGTACATAGGGGCAGTATTATAGTAGTTATATTCTTGTACATAGGAGCAGTATTATAGTAGTTATATTCTTGTACATAGGAGCAGTATTATAGTAGTTATATTCTTGTACATAGGAGGCAGTATTATAGTAGTTATATTCTTGTACATAGGAGGCAGTATTATAGTAGTTATATCCTTGTACATAGGAGCAGTATTATAGCAGTTATATTCTTGTACATAGGAGGCAGTATTATAGTAGTTATATTCTTGTACATAGGAGCAGTATTATAGTAGTTATATTCTTGTACACAGGAGGCAGTATTATAGTAGTTATATTCTTGTACATAGGAGGCAGTATTATAGTAGTTATATTCTTGTACATAGGAGGCAGTATTATAGTAGTTATATTCCTGTACATAGGAGCAGTATTATAGTAGTTATATTCTTGTACATAGGAGCAGTATTATAGTAGTTATATTCTTGTACCTAGGAGCAGTATTATAGTAGTTATATTCTTGTACATAGGAGCAGTATTATAGTAGTTATATTCTTGTACATAGGAGGCAGTATTATAGTAGTTATATTCTTGTACCTAGGAGCAGTATTATAGTAGTTATATTCTTGTACATAGGAGCAGTATTATAGTAGTTATATTCTTGTACATAGGAGCAGTATTATAGTAGTTATATTCCTGTACATAGGAGACAGTGTTATAGTAGTTGTATTCTTGTACATATTAGCAGTATTATAGTGGTTATAATAGAACAAAAGTAACTGGGCACTCTCAGGATAGGATATCTGGACCATTTGAAATTTATTAACATGTAATAGCATGAATAACTGTACTTATTGACAATGATAATATAAAACTGTAATAAAAATACCTGTCCACTACACCATAATACACGATATGCAGTACTCCAATATGACAAATACTACAATATAAAATACTAAAATTCGAGGAATACAATAGAATAAAAAAACAAGTATAAATATTCGGCAGATATGTGTATGGGAAAGTCTAATATTAAAATTTGGCGATAATCCAATGTCCTTTATGTATGTCTCTTTCGATAAATGACAGGGATATCCGAAAAAAAGCAAAGTCCCAATGAGCAATCAAAGAACAAATTCAAGTGGCGTCCCGCTAATAGCATCCACCAGCAGCGTCCCACTGGAATAATAATGCAGTTTTTAAATCGCTGGAAAATAATTGCTGGATAAAATCGTACGGTCTTACCGTCTCCTTTAATAAGTCGACAAAGATGCAGTTATGGACTTCTGAGTTTGCAGACCATATCTCGTAGTAAACTCGCACAACTGCAATTGTTTGGCACATGTATTCAGGCCTTCACCATGGAATCAGGCCTTACACTTTCTTTTCCAAGTGTACCTTTCGTGTGACATAGGGTTCTTTCTTTGCGACTTTCCAGTCAAATCTCCAGCTTCCCAAGTGGTCCAAATGTTGGGGTCCTGTCTAGGCTAGACGCGTTTCGGGGTTTAGAAGTACCCCTTCCTCAGTAGCTAGCTAACTTTTGTTCTATTATACTTCTCATTTTGAGTGGACTGGGTGAGCCCACTCAACTGAGTGCACCTCTTGGGTCAATAGTTAGTCCAGTGCGTCACATTTATTTTCTTTTTGCGATTATAGTGGTTATATTCCTGTACATAGGAGGCAGTATTATAGTCAGGCCTTTTTTTCTGGCGGAACGCCCCGGAACGGCGTTCCGCCACCTATTTTCTGCCGACTCGCCCCGCCGCGGCCCTGGTGATAAGTGGGGGCGGCCAGCGGCAGGACACAGCAGCAGGAGATGAGTGCTTCCATTGTGGAAGCGCTCATCTCTATAGTCAACCATCTGTATCGCTGTCCTCAGGACAGCGATACAGATGCTATGCTGCGGCAGGGGAGGGAGAGGTGTGTCTCCTCCTGTTCCTCTGATAGGCTGCCGGCCTAGTGCTGGCAGCCTATCAGAGGCCGGTGCAGGCGGCGCGATGATGTCATCGCGCCCGCCTTAGCCTTATAGCGAGTGACACAGGCCGGAAGAGGCCTGCATCGCATCGCATCGCTAGAGGTAAGTATAAGTGTTTTTGTTTTTTTTATATAGGTACAATACTGAGCTGGCACATGATAAGGGGGGCTATTAGCAGATAAGGGGGGCTATTGGCAGATAAGGGGGGCTATTGGCAGATAAGGGGGGCTATTGGCACATAAGGGGGGCTATTGGCACATATGGGGGGCTACTGGCACATGATGGAGGGCTACTGGCACATGATGGGGGCTACTGGCACATGATGGGGGCTACTGGCACATGAGGGGGGCTATTGGCACATAAGGGGGCTACTGGCACATAAGGGGAGCTACTGGCACATAAGGGGGACTACTGGCACATAAGGGGGGCTATTGGCACATAAGGGGGCTATTGGCACATAAGGGGGGCTACTGGCACATGATAAGGGGGGACTACTGGGCTGGCACATGATATGGGGGCTACTGGCACATAAGGGGGGCTACTGGCACATAAGGGGGACTACTGGCACATGATAAGGGGGACTACTGGCACACGATAAGGGGTACTACTGGCACATGATAAGGGGGGACTACTGGGCTGGCACATGATAAGGGGGGACTACTGGGCTGGCACATGATAAGGGGGGACTACTGGGCTTGCAAATGATAAGGGGGTAACTCTGGCTACTGGCACATGATGGTGGGGGGGTCTTATTACTGGCACATGATTGGGGGCATCTATGGGGGCACATCTTACTGGCACATGATTGGGGGCATCTATTGGGGCACTTATTACTGGCAGATTATTGGGTGGCACTATATGGGCATCTACTGAGGCTAAAAAGAAGGGACATTTTATATGGGGGGCTCTGTATAGGGGCATTTTATACTGGGACACATTATGGTGGGTACTATGGGGAAGGGGGGGGGAGCACTATGGGGGTCATCTACAGGGCAAGGTAATTTTTCATTTATTTCATTTTTTTATTAAAAAAGATTGAATTGGCCCATTAGGGGAAGAGGAACAGGGAAGGAAGGGGCCAGGCCAGGCTGCGCTGCCCATGTGTGGACTAGGGCGGCGGCGGCGGCCACTGGCATTGGCAGCCTGGCTGTCACGACCGTCACTGACAATTTTACTTGCATCCCTGTTCTCTAAAGGGGCGGTTTTAGGGGGCGGTCCTAGGGGTGGGTAGGAGCGTGGCCAGGGGAGGGGGGGGGGGGTTGAGTTCCACCACCTTTTCTCTGAGAAAAAAAAGCCCTGATTATAGTAGTTATATTCTTGTACATAGGAGGCAGTATTATAGTAGTTATATTCTTGTACATAGGAGGCAGTATTATAGTAGTTATATTCTTGTACATAGGAGGCAGTATTATAGTAGTTATATTCTTGTACATAGGAGGCAGTATTATAGTAGTTATATTCTTGTACATAGGAGCAGTATTATAGTAGTTATATTCTTATACATAGGAGGCGGTATTATAGTAGTTATATTCTTGTACATAGGAGGCGGTATTATAGTAGTTATATTCTTGTACATATGAGGCAGTATTATAGTAGTTATATTCTTGTACATAGGAGGCAGTATTATAGTAGTTATATTCCTGTACATAGGAGCAGTATTATAGTAGTTATATTCTTGTACATAGGAGGCAGTATTATAGTAGTTATATTCTTGTACATAGGAGGCAGTATTATGGTAGTTATATTCTTGTACATAGGAGCAGTATTATAGTAGTTATATTCCGTACATAGGAGGCAGTATTATAGTAGTTATAGTCTTGTACATAGGAGGCAGTATTATAGTATTTATAGTCTTGTACATAGGAGGCAGTATTATAGCAGCTATATTCTTGTGCATAGGAGCAGTATTATAGTAGTTATATTCTTGTACATAGGAGGCAGTATTATAGTAGTTATATTCTTGTACATAGGAGCAGTATTATAGTAGTTATATTCTTGTACATAGGAGCAGTATTATAGTAGTTATATTCTTGTACATAGGAGGCAGTATTATAGTAGTTATATTCTTGTACATAGGGGCAGTATTATAGTAGTTATATTCTTGTACATGGGAACAGTATTATAGTAGTTATATTCTTGTACATAGAAGGCAGTATTATAGTAGTTATATTCTTGTACATAGGAGCAGTATTATAGTAGTTATATTCTTGTACATGTCGGGGGGTAATAATTCAATTAAGAATTATTAATTATGGTCATAAAAATAATTAACCATAAATAAATAAAATTTATAAAATTTGTCATAAATTCTTAAAATCATGACCTGGTGAATTGTAGACAACCTAATTGATACAATTCACATCTGAGTCCGACTATTTCCTCAGATAAATAAGTTATTTTTGACGTTAGATGATGTTAATGATAAAATGTAGTTCTGCATTATACAATAATACACAGGTATTATAAAAATATGCAGATTTATTGGTTACAAGTTATAAACATATATAAGTAAATAAACACAATGATACATGCAAATGAATATATCTAGCGTTAATATAAAGCATTACAAGCTTAACAATACATGTGAGTGGAAATAACTTGTCACATTATACACAAGCTATTATTAGGTTAGGATATCAAAATATGAACATAAGTTATATACATTACTTCTGTTCAGAGAAAACCTCATGCTATCAAGATGGGCATGTCTAATCCTAGACATCAATATAGAATGCTAAATACATTCCACCCCCCTCTAACCAACTACACATCACATGGCTTCAAGATGGGCAAATCCATCCAAGGATATAACTTGGAAGAGATAACTATATCCTTCCGCCCCATCCTGGACTATTTTCACATATATAACTTTGGTAAGACTATTAAGACAAATAACAGGGATCTAGGATTTTGCTAGACCATATCTTAAATGGAAGGACTTGAAATAAGTCCTTCCTGTGGGAATCCATCACTTAGCTTGGCGAAGAATGTTCTATCAAAATATATATATATATATATATATATATATATATATATATAAGCAATCATTTAATGCTTTGCTAGATTATGAGTCTAGATTCACAATATCCTAAGACTACATCTCAATATGGAGATGATCAATTAATTTAATCATTTATTTATTCGCCAATCTAGATGGTATAATTTCACCCACACTATCAAATTAGTCTTAATAAAATTAAATATCATTTTATGTGTCTCTTACCAAGTCCTAGTAGGAATCTCACTTCTGCTCCTAGGAAAGCTGGGTGGTCCATCATAGCACATCTCATTATGGCTTTCATCTTGATAGACCTCAACTTCTCCTCTCCTTCCTTCTTTTCTCTCCCTTTCCTACCTCCTGTGTATGGCTTATGATCACAAACTTATCAGTTAGACACACCTTCCTAGTTTGGAACTTTCCAATCATTGTCGGATGGGCGTGACCATTGATAAAAAATATGACATCATAACCTTACCCAGAATGCACTTTTGCTACTGTTGTATTGTCACCTACTGATACATAGGTGGCACTGCTGTATAAGCTATCTGCATCATAGTATAAAGGGTTAACTTATGTAAGTCTGAATATACATTTTGACCTTAGAAGCTTTAATTCAAAGCTATAGGGATTAATTCTGACACTTGTAGCAATTAGAGACAGACCTCTAGGCGTCTCTCTGAAGGTTTCTCACATTTAATTTATGGATCGTAAATGGCTTTGTTTTCTCACAGAGATATCAGTACCTCCTCTGTCATACCAAAGATGTGATTAATTGTTACAAAACACACATCTTCACAGACACTCTTCTAATGAGAAATATATACAATATACTGGATACATGTTGTCTTCGTAACATATAACAATATAATATAAACAAATATATATATATGTCCTACTGATTGTCTTATGCTAAGGACTAACTAAGGCTCATTAAATGAATACATGAATATTATATATTTTGCTTCATTAATAAATGCCTAATTGTATAGGTAATTATCACCAGCTGCATAGAGCTTATCTTTTCCTCCCGTCATAAATTTTAAAGTAGACAAGGAGGCCTCTTCTCAGACTAGTACATTCACCAGAAAAGTAACACTGAAGAGTATAAACCTTTGTGTGACCTTAATTTGGCCTACTCAAGACATACAAAATTGTAACTATAGTCGAGCATGGCTCTTAAAGGCAATGAACATCCATCTTGACAATAATGAATTGGATATAAATGTATTTACCTATGAAAAGGCACAACATACATGGGAGCAGTATTATAGTAGTAATATTCTTGTACATAGGAGGCAGTGTTATAGTAGTTATATTCTTGTAAATAGAAGGCAGTATTATAGTAGTTATATTCTTGTACATAGGAGCAGTATTATAGTAGTTATATTCTTGTACATAGGAGCTGTATTATAGTAGTTATATTCTTGTATATAGGAGCAGTATTATAGTAGTTATATTCTTGTACACAGGAGCAGTATTATAGTAGTTATATTCTTGTACATAGGAGCAATATTATAGTAGTTATATTCTTGTACATAGGAGGCAGTATTATAGCAGTTATATTCCTGTACATAGGAGGCGGTATTATAGTAGTTATATTCTTGTACATAGGAGCAGTATTATAGTAGTTATATTCTTGTACATAGGAGGCAGTATTATAGTAGTTATATTCTTGTACATAGGAGCAGTATTATAGTAGTTATATTCTTGTACATAGGAGCAGTATTATAGTAGTTATATTATTGTACATAGGTGGCAGTATTATAGTAGTTATATTCTTGTACATAGGAGCTGTATTATAGTAGTTATATTCTTGTACATAGGAGCAGTATTATAGTAGTTATATTCTTGCACATAGGAGCAGTATTGTAGTAGTTATATTCTTGTACATAGGAGCAGTATTATAGTAGTTATATTCTTGCACATAGGAGCAGTATTATAGTAGTTATATTCTTATACATAGGAGCTGTATTATAGTAGTTATATTCTTATACATAGGAGGAGTATTATAGTAGTTATATTCTTGTACATAGGAGGCAGTATTATAGTAGTTATATTATTGTACATAGGAGCAGTATTATAGTAGTTATATTCTTGTACATAGGAGCAGTATTATAGTAGTTATATTCTTGTACATAGGAGCAGTATTATAGTAGTTATATTCTTGTACATAGGAGCAGTATTATAGTAGTTATATTCTTGCACATAGGAGCAGTATTATAGTAGTTATATTCTTGTACATAGGAGCAGTATTATAGTAGTTATATTCTTGTACATAGGAGCAGTATTATAGTAGTTATATTCTTGCACATAGGAGCAGTATTATAGTAGTTATATTATTGTACATAGGAGCAGTATTGTAGTAGTTATATTCTTGTACATTGGAGCAGTATTATAGTAGTTATATCCTTGTACATAGGAGCAGTATTATAGTAGTTATATTCTTGTACATAGGAGCAGTATTATAGTAGTTATATTCTTATACATAGGAGCAGTATTATAGTAGTTATATTCTTGTACATAGAAGCAGTATTATAGTAGTTATATTCTTGCACATAGGAGCAGTATTATAGTAGTTATATTCTTGTACATAGGAGCAGTATAATAGTAGTTATATTCTTGTACATAGGAGTAGTATTATAGTAGTTATATTCTTGTACATAGGAGCAGTATTATAGTAGTTATATTCTTGTACATAGGAGGCAGTATTATAGTAGTTATATTCTTGTACATAGGAGCAGTATTATAGTAATTATATTCTTGTACATAGAGGGCAGTATTATAGTGGTTATATTCTTGTACATAGGAGCAGTATTATAGTAGTTATATTCTTGTACATAGGAGCATTATTATAGTAGTTATATTCTTGTACATAGGAGGCAGTATTATAGTAGTTATATTCTTGTACATAGGAGCAGTATTATAGTAGTTATATTCTTATATATAGGAGGCAGTATTATAGTAGTTAAATTCTTGTACATAGGAGCAGTATTATAGTAGTTATATTCTTATATATAGGAGGCAGTATTATAGTAGTTAAATTCTTGTATATAGGAGCAGTATTATAGTAGTTATATTCTTGTACATAGGAGGCAGTATTATAGTAGTTATATTCTTGTACATAGGAGCAGTATTATAGTAGTTATATTCTTGTACATAGGAGCAGTATTATAGTAGTTATATTCTTAACCAAATTTATTTTTATTCAAAGTAAGTAAGGCATATCAATCGATCACAAACCATCGTAGCATCACTGGTAAGGCAAAGTCACAAATAGGTCATGGAAGTGACCACAAATGCATGTCAGTGCAACACATGTTATACAAAATGATACATCAAATGTGACAGACAATAAAAATCAAATATAACACAAATAAGAGGAAAAGAGAGGGAAAGGAAAGGGGGGGGGGGGGGGTAGGGGAGTTTTCCCCAACTCCGTCAGGGGAACTTCCTATATGTCTTCCAGGGCGACCAGATTTTCAGAAAGCGGGAACGCGTGCAAGATTCCCAGTGGGCCAGCTCTTCAAACCTATAGATCTGATCCACCTTATCCCTCCACATCGAAACAGTGGGAGGTTCAGTATCCTTCCAAAGCAGCGGGATGAGCAGTCTCGCCGCCGTGATGAGCATAGTAGGAAGATCAGATCTACAGGGGGAAAGCGAGTCATTAGGGCACCAAAGCAGAATCAGTTTAGGATCCAGCTTAACCTGCTTAGCACACACCTCATTTATCAGAGCTTCTATACTGGTCCAGAACGCTTTAATCTTTTCACAGTGCCACCAAATGTGTGACAGAGAGCCTACGTCTTTTCTACACCTCCAGCACTCACTTGGGAAATCTGCATTAAGCCTATGCAAGAACTCCGGGGACTTGTACCATCTCGTGAGCAGCTTATACGAGTTTTCTTGTACCTTAATACAGCGGCTAAAGCCGTGAGAGTGTGTAAGGACAAAAGCCCTTTCCGGGTCTGTAAGGTGGATGGACAATTCCCTTTCCCATGAAGAAAGGAAATGTAGCTCAGGAGGGGAGGCTGAGAGTAACTCCTTATATATGGTAGACAGCGGTTTAGGGATCCTACGGGCATCTGATAGTCTCTTAGACAGCCAAGAGGGGGTTCCAGAGGTGGTGGGGGGTGGTAGCTTAATCATCTTAATCTCCTTCTGCAGGGCAAAACTCTGTAGGAAGGAAGCTTTTTTGACTTTAGGGTCATTCAAGACCGTGGACCAATCCAGGGACCCATCCGGGGACCTAATCTCACTTAAAGGGATCTCGGCCAAAAGAGGCCAGATACCTGAGGGCTTCTCGGCTTCCGGATGGACATAAAACTGTAAAGAGGAAAGCGGAGTACCCGGTATGGGAAACTCAAGTGTTCTATCCTTAAACTGCTTGGCCCACTCAACAAACATACCCTTCCATAGGAGTGGCAAAGAGGAACCACCCGGAGAACAAGGGGACAACCCCCAGAGAATCCGCTTCATTCTAGTGGAGAGCAGAGAGCGCTCAAGACACACATATGGAGCACTATAAGTGCTATTGAGGAGGGATAGACCTCTAAATAGTTGAAAGGCCACATAGTAGGAACGTATGTCGGGCAGACCAAAGCCGCCAAACCTCCTCTCTCTGGTCAGCACCGAATAAGCAATTCTGGAGGGTTTACTTCCCCACAAAAAGAGGGAAAAAACTCTGCGGATGTCTACAAAAAATGAGTGCGGCAGCCAGATAGGCAACACCTGCAGAAGGTACAAAAATTTAGGAGCTATAAAGGTCTTGAGGTAGTTCCTCTTGCCACACCAGGAAATAAACGGCAGTCTAATAGAGTGCAGCTGCTTCCTAACTGAGGACAATAAGGGGGCATAATTCAGAGCAAATAAGTCCTTCGCCTGAGCCGGGACGTGCACTCCCAAAAATACTATGTCTTTTGTAGCCCAGTGAAAGGGGGTAGTATTCTGAAGGGCCTCTTTAACCGATTCTGGACAAGTAACGTTTAGGGCCATTGACTTGCTATAGTTGATTTTAAAGTTTGACACATAGCCAAACTCCTCAAAAAGAGACAAAAGCCTAGGGAAGGATGTTTCGGGATTGGAGGTCATGATAAGTAGGTCATCTGCAAATGCGGCTGTCAAGTGGGTCCGAGAATCAATGGTCAAGCCCCTAACCGCAGGATCCTGCCGGATCTTACACAGCAAAGTCTCCATCACTATGACAAACAGAGATGGGGAGAGGGGACATCCCTGCCTCGTCCCATTGGATATGGAAAAGGAGGGAGAAAGCGTACCATTTATTTTGAGTTTGGCAGACGGGGCTGAGTACAGAGTGAAGATCGCAGATATAAACGAATCTGGGAAACCAAACCTCGACAGGGCCCGCGACCCTGTCGAAGGCCTTCTCCGCGTCCGTGCTCAGCAAAGCCAGAGGCTTAGAGGAGCTTCTAGCCCAATCCATAAGATGGAGCAGACGTATCGTGTTTTCACAGCCCTGTCTGCCACGCACAAACCCCACTTGCTCGCTATCAATAACATCCGGCAGGATCAGCTGTATTCGCTGCGCCAGAATCTTGGCCCACCACTTGACATCCGCATTTAGCAGTGAAATCGGGCGATAACTGCCACAGTGGAGGGGGTCTTTGTTTTCTTTATGGATTATAGTTATGTGGGCCTCTAACGTTTGGGGGGTAGAGAGCCTCCAGACAGGAGGAAATTACAGAGTGCCTGAAAGTGAGGAGTCAAAACGTCTTTGAAGGTCTTGTAATACGATATAGGGAGTCCATCCGGGCCTGGACTTTTACCTGAAGGAATGGAGGAAAGGACCTTGCCAATTTCCTCTCCTGATACAGGGGCGACTAGTTGGGAAGCTTGTAGGGGACTAACAGAGGGCAGCTTCAGAGTGGACAGGAACTCATCTGTGGCTTGCTCAATAGAGGCTGAACCAGGACGGTCCGGAGTGGGGAGGTTATATAGATCCGCATAGAAAGCACTAAACGCTTTCGCTATATCGTGAGTCGACTTGTGCTTATTGCCTTTCGCATCTAGAATAGCAGGGATATATAGTAGTTATATTCTTGTACATAGGAGCAGTATTATAGCAGTTATATTCTTGTACATAGGAGCAGTATTATAGTAGTTATATTCTTGTACATAGGAGCAGTATTATAGTAGTTATATTATTGTACATAGGAGCAGTATTATAGTAGTTATATTCTTGTACATAGGAGGCAGTATTATAGTAGTTATATTCTTGCACATAGGAGCAGTATTATAGTAGTTATATTCTTGTACATAGGAGGCAGTATTATAGTATTTATATTCTTGTACATAGGAGGCAGTATTATAGTAGTTATATTCTTGCACATAGGAGCAGTATTATAGTAGTTATATTCTTGCACATAGGAGCAGTATTATAGTAGTTATATTTTTGTACATAGGAGGCAGTATTATAGTAGTTCTATTCTTGTACATAGGAGCAGTATTATAGTATTTATATTCTTGTACATAGGAGCAGTATTATAGTAGTTATATTCTTGTACATAGAAGGCAGTATTATAGTAGTTATATTCTTGTATACAGGAGGCAGTATTATAGTAGTTATATTCTTGTACATAGGAGCAGTATTATAGTAGTTATATTCTTGTACATAGGAGCAGTATTATAGTAGTTATATTCTTGTACATAGGAGGCAGTATTATAGTAGTTATATTCTTGTACATAGGAGGCAGTATTATAGTAGTTATATTCTTGTACATAGGAGCAGTATTATAGTAGTTATATTCTTGTACATAGAAGGTAGTATTATAGTAGTTATATTCTTGTACATAGGAGCAGTATTATAGTAGTTATATTCTTGTACATAGGAGCAGTATTATAGTAGTTATATTCTTGTACATAGGAGCAGTATTATAGTAGTTATATTCTTGTACATAGGAGGTAGTATTATAGTAGTTATAGTCTTGTACATAGGAGGCAGTATTATAGTAGTTATATTCTTGTACATAGGAGCAGTATTATAGTAGTTATATTCTTGTACATAGGAGCAGTATTATAGTAGTTATATTCTTGTACATAGGAGGTAGTATTATAGTAGTTATAGTCTTGTACATAGGAGGCAGTATTATAGTAGTTATATTCTTGTACATAGGAGCAGTATTATAGTAGTTATATTCTTGTACATAGGAGCAGTATTATAGTAGTTATATTCCGTACATAGGAGGCAGTATTATAGTAGTTATATTCTTGTACATAGGAGGCAGTATTATAGTAGTTATAGTCTTGTACATAGGAGGCAGTATTATAGCAGCTATATTCTTGTGCATAGGAGCAGTATTATAGTAGTTATATTCTTGTACATAGGAGCAGTATTATAGTAGTTATATTCTTGTACATAGAAGGCAGTATTATAGTAGTTATATTCTTGTATACAGGAGGCAGTATTATAGTAGTTATATTCTTGTACATAGGAGCAGTATTATAGTAGTTATATTCTTGTACATAGGAGCAGTATTATAGTAGTTATATTCTTGTACATAGGAGGTAGTATTATAGTAGTTATATTATTGTACATAGGAGCAGTATTATAGTAGTTATATTCTTGTACATAGGAGCAGTATTATAGTAGTTATATTCTTGTACATAGGAGCAGTATTATAGTAGTTATATTCTTGTACATAGGAGGTAGTATTATAGTAGTTATAGTCTTGTACATAGGAGGCAGTATTATAGTAGTTATATTCTTGTACATAGGAGCAGTATTATAGTAGTTATATTCTTGTACATAGGAGCAGTATTATAGTAGTTATATTCCGTACATAGGAGGCAGTATTATAGTAGTTATATTCTTGTACATAGGAGGCAGTATTATAGTAGTTATAGTCTTGTACATAGGAGGCAGTATTATAGCAGCTATATTCTTGTGCATAGGAGCAGTATTATAGTAGTTATATTCTTGTACATAAGAGCAGTATTATAGTAGTTTTATTCTTGTACATAAGAGCAGTATTATAGTAGTTATATTCTTATACATAGGAGGCAGTATTATAGTAGTTATATTCTTATACATAGGAGGCAGTATTATAGTAGTTATATTCTTGTACATAGGAGGCAGTATTATAGTAGTTATATTCTTATACATAGGAGGCAGTATTATAGTAGTTATATTCTTGTACATAGGAGGCAGTATTATAGTAGTTATATCCTTGTACATAGGAGCAGTATTATAGTAGTTCTATTCTTGTACATAGGAGGCAGTATTATAGTAGTTATATTCTTGTACATAGGAGCAGTATTATAGTAGTTATATTCTTGCACATAGGAGCAGTATTATAGTAGTTATATTCTTGCACATAGGAGCAGTATTATAGTAGTTATATTACATATAAACTTTCTTAATTTAGGAGAATTCTCCTCCCATGGTATATAATTACTTTGCATTATTTTGAGCTATGGGGAAGATAATTAGAACAAATAGATGTTCGGGAACCTCTTTTATAATTGTGCACATGAATGTTGCTCTGTTCCTCTCTCCCCATTATGATTCCATGTACAGTGCAGGCTACTGGAGGATCTGTTCTGTATATTAGGATTCATTAGTGATTCTTCCCCTGTAATGCTCTCTGTGGCTGGGTTCGGGGGATGATGATGTCTGCACCCATCTGGGAGTTCTTTTTAAATAGCTGGAAACAGTTTGCATCTTGAATCGCTGCTATTTTAATTTTACGATCTTCACTTGTGTTAAAGACTTCGCCATTCTCTGTTTACTGCTCCCAAGAGGAACATTGAAACCATCACACCACATATGTGTTACCGAGTGAGTGAAGGATCAGGCGCCAAGAGACTCTACAGAGAGCTGATTTACACAGATTAAACCTCCATTACGTGAAGACATTAACAAGGAGACATTCAACTCAGTTGTTTTCTTAGTTGATTTTAAGAAGTTTTACAAGTAGAATGAGTAGCGTATCCTGGGACTGTTACCTGGATCACCTCTTCATGGTGGCTTAAAGAAGGATTACATGGAGAGCACCCCTCAGCAGGATTAACCCTACTAAACCAGGCAAACTGCCTGGTAGGGCGGATCCTGCTGATTACAATGATACATGTCGCATGAAAACGTGTTGTTCCAAAAAATATATATTTTATGCTAATTAGGGTTTCAGTGCACTGAAGGTCATGGCCACCACTGGAATCCTGAGGAGCCAAAGTGCACTGACGTGCCAGGCCCTGTCCCTTGGTGCACTGACGTGCTAGGCCCTGTCCCTTGGTGCACTGAAGCCTTCATTTGCATAAAGAATAAAAACCATTTTTCTTTGGAATGCCACAAATCATTGTCACTAGGCAGGTATCATTATAATCAGCAGGATCAACCCTGCCAGGTAGAATGTCTGGTTTAATTGAATTGATCCTGCAGATGGGTGCTCCTTAAAGGGGTTCTGTCATTGGTCATGTATTGCTCGGATATACCGCCAATGTCAGATAGGTGTGGGTCCCACCTCTTGGATCCGCTCCTATCTCCAAAATGGGGCCCCCAAAGCAGAGCGTACCACAAGTATGTTCTTCATTCACCTCTACGGGAGTTCAAAAAATAACCGAGAGAGCCCTCTCAGCCATTCTCGGAACTCCCAAAGAAGCGAATGGAGGGGGGATGTGCTTGCGTGGTGCCCTCTCCTTCACTTTGGGGGGCTCATTTTTGAGATAGGAGCAGGTCCCATTGGTGGGACCCACACCTTTTGAACATTGGTGGCATGCCATCAATGTCTGAGGTGAGACAACCCCTTTAAGGGCTTCTTCGGGACTCAGAACAGGTTATAAATTTTTGATTGACGAGGGGTCAGACCAAAACTCCAGTCAGGTCAGTGGAGAGACTGCAGCATCTTCACCTAAATGGGATGAGCTGCATCTGGATGCACAGCTGCCTTGACCTCAGAGCCTGAGAATGTGTGATATTCTTTGACTATCTGATAATCCAGAATATCTGATTATTTGGCACTCATCAGGTCTCTAATGCTGGATGAAAGGAATATTACAGTATACTATTATTTCTATATCCATGCGGCTCAGAAAAGGCGCAATATTGCATATTGTGATGGATTTGCAGGCCAGTTGCATTCTCTCACCTAACCACCAGATGGCGATGTTACCCTCTCCAGATTTGCAGAGGAAGGTAAATTCATATCCATCTGCACAAAGTGACTTTTCCCGTCAATCTCCTGCCTGGTTTTGGACAGAGATCCTTATCTTCCCACCGTTCCTTCAGATTTATATTAATAGTGTCACCATAGCCCTGTGTCTGAGCCCCTCTCCGGGGTCTATCCAGGTGCAGGCTTTGTTGCATATATTGTGCGTCTAATGAGAACCTTTGCCTTTTGCTTGTGCCCTCAGGCCTGCAGAGATTCTGTGAAGACATAGAGATGATGATTGGATTTCAGCCGAATCGCTTCTGGAAGATTTGCTGGGCTTTCGTCACGCCGACTATTTTAACTGTAAGGAGATGGATAGGGCTTTATATTGTGTATTGATCGGTCCCTGAGGGCCGTGGCTCCAGGTGGGGGGCTTAATTCTACGCCTTATGCAGACAAGTCTATTTCAACATATTCCATGGATCCCATCCATAGAGCTGCCTATAGAACGTATAGAGGATCGTGCATGAAATACAGGCAAAGGTCATTCTTCCATATTGTCTTCCATACATCAGGCAGTTTGAGCATGTGTGCCGGCCTCCCCCTCCTCTCTCCACGTCCTCAAGCATCCATACATTGTCAATATACCACCTGTACAGCATGCACACAGCTCATACACAGCACACATACGGCACACATACAGTATACAAACAGCACACATATGGCACATATACAGTATACATACAGCTCACATATGGCACATATACAGTATACATACAGCACATATACAGTATACATACAGCACACATATGGCACATATACAGCTCAAAACCTTCACTCATACGTCACACATATGGCACATATATAGTATACATACAGCACATATACAGTATACATACAGCACACATATGGCACATATACAGTATACATACAGCACACATATGGCACATATATAGTATACATACAGCACATATACAGTATACATACAGCACACATACGGCACATATACAGTATACATACAGCACACATACGGCACATATACAGCATGCATACAGCTCATACACAGCACACATACGGCACATATACAGCTCAAAACCTTCACTCATACGGCACATATACAGTAAACATACAGCACACATATGGCACATATACAGTATACATACAGCACACATATGGCACATATACAGTATACATACAGCACACATACGGCACATATACAGTATGCATACAGCACATATATAGCACATATACAGTATACATACAGCTCATATATAGCACATATACAGTATACATACAGCACACATACGGCACATATACAGTATGCATACAGCACACATACGGCACATATACAGTATGCATACAGCACATATATAGCACATATACAGTATACATACAGCTCATATATAGCACATATACAGTATACATACAGCTCATATATGGCACATATACAGTATACATACAGCTCATACACAGCACACATACGGCACATATACAGCTCAAAACCTTCACTTATATGGCAGATATACAGTATACATACAGCACACATATGGCACATATACAGTATACATACAGCACATATACAGCTCATAACCTTCACTCATATGGCACACATATGGCACATATACAGTATACATACAGCTCATATATAGCACATATACAGTATACATACAGCACACATACGGCACATATACAGTAAACATACAGCACACATATGGCACATATACAGTATACATACGGCACACATACAGTATACAAACAGCACACATATGGCACATATACAGTATACATACAGCACATATACAGTATACATACAGCACACATATGGCACATATACAGCTCAAAACCTTCACTCATACGTCACACATATGGCACATATATAGTATACATACAGCACATATACAGTATACATACAGCACACATATGGCACATATACAGTATACATACAGCACACATATGGCACATATATAGTATACATACAGCACATATACAGTATACATACAGCACACATATGGCACATATATAGTATACATACAGCACATATACAGTATACATACAGCACACATACGGCACATATACAGTATACATACAGCACACATACGGCACATATACAGCATGCATACAGCTCATACACAGCACACATACGGCACATATACAGCTCAAAACCTTCACTCATACGGCACATATACAGTAAACATACAGCACACATATGGCACATATACAGTATACATACAGCACACATATGGCACATATACAGTATACATACAGCACACATACGGCACATATACAGTATGCATACAGCACATATATAGCACATATACAGTATACATACAGCTCATATATAGCACATATACAGTATACATACAGCACACATACGGCACATATACAGTATACATACAGCACACATACGGCACATATACAGTATGCATACAGCACATATATAGCACATATACAGTATACATACAGCACACATACGGCACATATACAGTATGCATACAGCACACATACGGCACATATACAGTATGCATACAGCACATATATAGCACATATACAGTATACATACAGCTCATATATAGCACATATACAGTATACATACAGCTCATATATGGCACATATACGGCACATATACAGCTCAAAACCTTCACTTATATGGCAGATATACAGTATACATACAGCTCATACACAGCACACATACGGCACATATACAGCTCAAAACCTTCACTTATATGGCAGATATACAGTATACATACAGCACACATATGGCACATATACAGTATACATACAGCACATATACAGCTCATAACCTTCACTCATATGGCACACATATGGCACATATACAGTATACATACAGCTCATATATAGCACATATACAGTATACATACAGCACACATACGGCACATATACAGTAAACATACAGCACACATATGGCACATATACAGTATACATACAGCACACATATGGCACATATACAGTATACATACAGCACACATACGGCACATATACAGTATGCATACAGCACATATATAGCACATATACAGTATACATACAGCTCATATATAGCACATATACAGTATACATACAGCTCATATATAGCACACATACGGCACATATACAGCTCAAAACCTTCACTTATATGGCACATATACAGTATACATACAGCACACATATGTCACATATACAGTATACATACAGCACATATACAGCTCATAACCTTCACTCAAATGGCACACATATGGCACATATACAGTATACATACAGCTCATATATAGCACATATACAGTATACATACAGCACATATACAGCTCATAACCTTCACTCAAATGGCACACATATGGCACATATACAGTATACATACAGCTCATATATAGCACATATACAGTATACATACAGCAAACATACAGCTGATATACAGCAGTATACATAAGTACATATACAGCACACGTACAGTAAACACAATACATATATAGCAAAAATACATTATATATATACACACACATCCATATACAGCCCACACACTGTATACAGGCACCACCAGAGATATACACAAGGAATAGATTTTTGGCTAAAGTGCTCCAGCATAGTACGACTGTACAGGCTAATACTAATGGGTAATTTGCTCAGTATGGATTCAATCTGGGCTGTTATTTCTGATATATAACATACAAGGGTCTCCTGGTTAAACATTTGTAAAGCTAAAGTGCCAATACTGCTCTGACCACAAGATGGCGCTCAAATCCCTTGTCTCTGCTTTTCCATTCATGATTGTGGCTTTCCAGACAGAAGACCCCTGCAGGCGACAGGCCGAAAAGCATCATGGTCCAAATTTCAGAAACTATGATCAAACATTCTTACTGCACCCCTCCCCCACCTGTCATTTCATTTACTATATAGATCTGTGATGGCTAACCTCCGGAACTCCAACTGTGGTAAAACTACGACTCCCAATATGTACACTTGCTTGGCTGTTCTCAGAACTCCCTAGAAATGAATAGAGCATGCTGGGAGTGGTAGTTTTATCACAGCTGGAGTGCCAGGGGTTAGCCATCACTGACACAGACCGATGCAGGTTATCCAATTATTTCTATATTGAAAACAAATCAGGAATTTAAAATCACCGAGAGCACTGAAGGCCCCGGGCCGCGGCGTAACATCTGTATACTGTAACCTGGGCACTACGAGATAGATAGATAGAACTATAGATAGATAGAACGATAGATAGATAGAACGATCGATAGATAGATAGATAGATAGATAGAACTATAGATAGATAGAACGATAGATAGATAGATAGATAGATAGATAGATAGATAGATAGAACGATAGATAGATAGAACTATAGATAGATAGAACGATAGATAGATAGATAGAACGATAGATAGATAGATAGATAGATAGATAGATAGATAAATTGATAGGAGAGGATAGATAGAACGATAGATAGATAAATACAAGCTAGATATGAGCTAGATAAATATATATGAGAGATAGATAGATAGATAGATAGATAGATAGATAGATATTCCTTCTGTTAGACGACACCTTGTCACTGGTAGATGGGCCTGACATTTTCTTGATCAAAAATATGCGCAAAGAGATTGTGCTTTTCATATAGTAAGTATAGCAGTAATGCAGTTTACACTTTCATGTATCCACCAGTGGTATAGCTGCACCATTGGTGCATATAAATACAGGAAAATCAGCCATGGCATTCAGTAGTATATTAGAAATATCCAGTATTTCCCACTTTTACTGCAGATGCTGTTTGGGAGCGCAGTTCCCAGGTTTAGACACTGGGTGTCAGCAGAGAGCAGCTAAAGATGAGCAGTGCATGGGGGGGGGGGGGGCTGCAGCCCTGTGTACAATATCCAGGTGACATACTCAGTGCGGCTGCTTCATCGCATGCACAATGCAGGCTCCTTGTTTCTACTCCAATACTGAGCACAGCCAACAAGGACAGAAAAGAAGGTGAAGGGGAAAGCATTCCCTGCGGTGCAGCTGTTTATAGCTGTATAACACGAGAGATGATAATATCATTATAATAACCCTATAAATCGTTCCTTCAGATTTCATTGCGCACAATTAGCGAGTTGTGAAATTTACTATTAGGACAATCTCTATGAAATTTTATCTTGAGAATTTTTTTTTTATTATTTTAAATATAATTTTTGTAATGTATGTTTCTTACCCCCCTGTGATGCTTCTATGTCTGGGTCCCTATGACAACACTTCCTGCGCTCTGGCAGCTCATTGTTATCATAGGGGTACTGCCCTCATTGCAGTCGATCACAACAGTAAAGGTAACATTTTAAGAAGAGATCCCATTGGTTCCTATGAGGCCATGAGTCCCCGTGATAATCAATCATAATTTGATTGGTTGCTATGAATGTCTCCATATCAGAGTGCTGGGACAGGGAGACCTGTCATGGGGACACAGGGACAGGAGGCTTGAAGAGGAATTCTCTGATATCTCTGCACAGGAGAAGACATTTTCACATTAGACAGAAGGGGCTTTATTATAGATTGTCCGCTAGTTCTCCTTTAATGCAGTATAATCCCAAGTCCTGTTTATGTGACTGATCACCAGAACAAACTGACTGAGCCTAATTAATGGTATACCGATATATTACCGGATGTGGCTTTAAGAAGGGCTGCACAGGATGCTATCTATAGGGGGTGCAGAGACAGCACTAGCCCCTACACTGCTCCCCGTGGTGCCCCCCTTTTCACACACACTGTTGTGTTCCTGTCCCCTCTCTCACATACTTAACACAATTGTGAACCCCCCCCCCCATCACAAACTGCTCCCCATGTTTCCCCCACCTTCCTCACATGCTGTTCCTCATGGTCCCCACTTCCTCTGACCACCTCCATGTTCATCCCCTCTGTGTCCTCCTCATAGAACACAAATTATGCATGGAGTCATCTAAAAATATTAATGGGATAATGCACACAGTGATGTCACAGTACAGGGATAATAAACACAGTGATGTCACAGTACAGAGATAATACACACAGTGATGTCACAGTACAGGGATAATACACACAGTGATGTCACAGTACAGGGATAATAAACACAGTGATGTCACAGTACAGAGATAATACACACAGTGATGTCACAGTACAGGGATAATACACACAGTGATGTCACAGTACAGGGATAATAAACACAGTGATGTCACAGTACAGGGATAATATACACAGTGATGTCACAGTACAGGGATAATACACACAGTGATGTCACAGTACAGAGATAATAAACACAGTGATGTCACAGTACAGGGATAATACACACAGCGATGTCACAGTACAGAGATAATAAACACAGTGATGTCACAGTACAGGGATAATGTACACAGTGATGTCACAGTACAGAGATAATACACACAGTGATGTCACAGTACAGGGGTAATAAACACAGTGATGTCACAGTACAGGGATAATACACACAGTAATGTCACAGTACAGGGATAATACACACAGTGATGTCACAGTACAGGGATAATACACACAGTGATGTCACAGTACAGGGATAATACACACAGTAATGTCACAGTACAGGGATAATACACACAGTGATGTCACAGTACAGGGATAATACACACAGTGATGTCACAGTACAGGGATAATACACACAGTGATGTCACAGTACAGAGATAATAAACACAGTGATGTCACAGTACAGGGATAATAAACACAGTGATGTCACAATACAGGGATAATAAACACAGTAATGTCACAGTACAGGGATAATACACACAGTGATGTCACAGTACAGGGATAATAAACACAGTGATGTCACAGTACAGGGATAATATACACAGTGATGTCACAGTACAGGGATAATACACACAGTAATGTCACAGTACAGGGATAATACACACAGTGATGTCACAGTACAGGGATAATAAACACAGTGATGTCACAGTACAGGGATAATATACACAGTGATGTCACAGTACAGAGATAATAAACACAGTGATGTCACAGTACAGAGATAATACACACAGTGATGTCACAGTACAGAGATAATACACACAGTGATGTCACAGTACAGAGATAATAACCACAGTGATGACACAGTACAGGGATAATAAACAGTGATGTCACAGTACAGGGATAATACACACAGTGATGTCACAGTAGAGAGATAATACACACAGTGATGTCACAGTACAGGAATAATAAACACAGTGATGTCACAGTACTGGGATAATACACACAGTGATGTCACAGTACAGGGATAATAAACACAGTGATGTCACAGTACAGGGATAATAAACACAGTGATGTCACAGGACAGAGATAATACACACAGTGATGTCACAGTACAGGGATAATAAACACAGTGATGTCACAGTACAGAGATTATAAACACTGATGTCACAGTACAAGGATAATAAACACAGTGATGTCACAGTACAGGGATAATAAACACAGTGATGTCACAGTACATGGATAATAAATACAGTGATGTCACAGTACAGGGATAATACACACAGTGATGTCACAGTACAGGGATAATACACACAGTGATGTCACAGTGAAGGGATTTTAAACACAGTGATGTCACAGTACAGGGATAATAAACACAGTGATGTCACAGTGAAGGGATTTTAAACACAGTGATGTCACAGTACAGGAATAATAAACACAGTGATGTCACAGTACAGGAATAATAAACACAGTGATGACACAGTACAGGGATAATACATGCAGTGATGTCACAGTACAGAGATAATACACACAGCGATGTCACAGTACAGGGATAATAAACACAGTGATGTCACAGTACAGGGATAATACATGCAGTGATGTCACAGTACAGAGATAATACACACAGCGATGTCACAGTACAGGGATAATAAACACAGTGATGTCACAGTACAGAGATAATAAACACAGTGATGTCACAGTACAGAGATAATAAACACAGTGATGTCACAGTACAGGGATAATAAACACAGTGATGTCACAGTACAGAGATAATAAACACAGTGATGTCACAGTACAGGGATAATAAACACAGTGATGTCACGGTACAGGGATAATAAACACAGTGATGTCACAGTACAGGGTTAATAAACACAGTGATGTCACGGTACATGGATAATAAACACAGTGATGTCACAGTACTGGGATAATACACACAGTGATGTCACGGTACAGGGATAATAAACACAGTGATGTCACAGTACAGGGATAATACACACAGCGATGTCACAGTACAGGGATAATAAACACAGCGATGTCACAGTACAGGGATAATAAACACAGTGATGTCACAGGACAGAGATAATACACACAGTGATGTCACAGTACAGGGATAATAAACACAGTGATGTCACAGTACAAGGATAATAAACACAGTGATGTCACAGTACAGAGATTATAAACACTGATGTCACAGTACAAGGATAATAAACACAGTGATGTCACAGTACAGGGATAATAAACACAGTGATGTCACAGTACATGGATAATAAATACAGTGATGTCACAGTACAGGGATAATACACACAGTGATGTCACAGTACAGGGATAATAGACACAGTGATGTCACAGTGAAGGGATTTTAAACACAGTGATGTCACAGTACAGGGATAATAAACACAGTGATGTCACAGTGAAGGGATTTTAAACACAGTGATGTCACAGTACAGGAATAATAAACACAGTGATGTCACAGTACAGGAATAATAAACACAGTGATGTCACAGTACAGGGATAATACACACAGTGATGTCACAGTACAGGAATAATAAACACAGTGATGTCACAGTACAGGAATAATAAACACAGTGATGTCACAGTACAGGGATAATACATGCAGTGATGTCACAGTACAGAGATAATACACACAGCGATGTCACAGTACAGGGATAATAAACACAGTGATGTCACAGTACAGGGATAATACATGCAGTGATGTCACAGTACAGAGATAATACACACAGCGATGTCACAGTACAGGGATAATAAACACAGTGATGTCACAGTACAGAGATAATAAACACAGTGATGTCACAGTACAGAGATAATAAACACAGTGATGTCACAGTACAGGGATAATAAACACAGTGATGTCACAGTACAGAGATAATAAACACAGTGATGTCACAGTACAGGGATAATAAACACAGTGATGTCACGGTACAGGGATAATAAACACAGTGATGTCACAGTACAGGGTTAATAAACACAGTGATGTCACGGTACATGGATAATAAACACAGTGATGTCACAGTACAGGGATAATACACACAGTGATGTCACAGTACAGGGATAATAAACACAGTGATGTCACAGTACAGGGATAATAAACACAGTGATGTCACAGTACAGGGATAATACACACAGTGATGTCACAGTACAGAGATAATACACACAGTGATGTCACAGTACAGGGATAATAAACACAGTTATGTCACAGTACAGGGATAATAAACACAGTGATGTCACAGTACAGGGATAATACACACAGTGATGTCACAGTACAGGGATAATACACACAGTGATGTCACAGCACAGGGATAGTACACACAGTGATGTCACAGCACAGGGATAGTACACACAGTGATGTCACAGCACAGGGATAGTACACACAGTGATGTCACAGTACAGGGATAGTACACACAGTGATGTCACAGTACAGGGATAATAAACACAGTGATGTCACAGTACAGGGATAATACACACAGTGATGTCACAGTACAGAGATAATAAACACAGTGATGTCACAGTACAGGGATAATACACACAGTGATGTCACAGTACAGAGATAATAAACACAGTGATGTCACAGTACAGGGATAATACACACAGTGATGTCACAGTACAGGGATAATAAACACAGTGATGTCACAGTACAGGGATAATAAACACAGTGATGTCACAGGACAGAGATAATACACGCAGTGATGTCACAGTACAGAGATTATAAACACTGATGTCACAGTACAGGGATAATACACACAGTGATGTCACAGTACAGGGATAATACACACAGTGATGTCACAGTACTGGGATAATACACGCAGTGATGTCACAGTACAGGGATAATACACGCAGTAATGTCACAGTACAGGGATAATACACACAGTGATGTCACAGTACAGGGATAGTACACACAGTGATGTCATAGTACAGGGATAATAAACACAGTGATGTCACAGTACAGGGATAATACACACAGTGATGTCACAGTACAGGGATAATAAACACAGTGATGTCACAGTACAGAGATAATAAACACATTGATGTCACAGTACAGAGATTATAAACACTGATGTCACAGTACAGGGATAATAAACACAGTGATGTCACGGTACAGGGATAATACATGCAGTGATGTCACAGTACAGAGATAATAAACACAGTGATGTCACAGTACAGGGATAGTACACACAGTGATGTCACAGTACAGGGATAATAAACACATTGATGTCACAGTACAGAGATAATAAACACATTGATGTCACAGTACAGAGATAATAAACACAGTGATGTCACAGTACAGAGATAATAAACACAGTGATGTCACAGTACAGGGATAATACACACAGTGATGTCACAGTACAGGGATAATACACACAGTGATGTCACAGTACAGGGATAATAAACACAGCGATGTCACAGTACAGGGATCATAAACAGTGATGTCACAGTACAGGGATAATACACACAGTGATGTCACAGTACAGGATAATACACACAGTGATGTCACAGTACAGAGATAATAAACACAGTGATGTCACAGCACAGGGATAATAAACACAGTGATGTCACAGTACAGAGATAATACACACAGTGATGTCACAGTACAGGGATAATAAACACAGTGATGTCACAGTACAGGGATAATAAACACAGTGATGTCACAGTACAGGGATAATACACACAGTGATGTCACAGTACAGGGATAATAAACGCAGTGATGTCACAGTACAGGGATAATTTACACAGCAAACAGAATAGCGCCCCTAGTGGCTATAATATTTAATGCCCAGTCGATTATTAGGGTTATTTGTGCAGTATCACTGTGTGGATTTTTTTATTTGCCCCTTGTATATTTTTGATCCTGTCCTTTAAATCTCCTTTCCACATGTTGCCGTCTGATATTAACCCTTTGTTTGTCTTTCAGTTCATCCTATGCTTCAGCTTCTACCAGTGGGAACCAATGACTTATGGAACCTACCACTACCCAGGGTGGTCCATGGTCCTCGGGTGGCTGATGCTGGCCTGCTCCGTCATCTGGATTCCGATCATGTTTGTCATCAAAATGTATCTGGCACCCGGCAGCTTTATTGAGGTAGCGGCTCCGAGCGGCTCAATCATTAGCCGGGCTCTGGCTTTGCATACTAAACAGTGATTATTTCTGCCCAGTGCAAGAATCAAAAATAAGATTGCGGCTTCCAATAGGCAGCGGAACAGCTGGATTATAAAAAGATTACAATGCATTTTGTCATGGACATGCACCTCGTCCCCAGCCCCAGCCCGACCTAATCCATTGTATTTACGACTCTTCACTTGGGAGGTCATGGAGTCAAAATGGCAATTTAGATGAGATTAAAAATAATGACATTAGAAGCTCAATTTATTTTAATAGCGAGTAAACCAATAATTGCTCTGTTTATGATGCCAGAAGGTTGTTTTCTTGTCATTTTATGCCGGAGCCCCCGCTCCCCCCAGGAAACATGAAGCCTATTTTTCTTCTGCGTTCACCTGCCGCTCGGTGGAGAACGATCATTCGCGGATAATTAGAATCTCATTTCTAGCGCAGGTTTCTTATTTGGTCTGGTTTGTATACTTCAGGGGATTATCATAAACACAAATTCAATTACTTGTGAAGCTCCCACCGTCTAGGTTACTGGATTCAGTAATTGAGGAAAAAGTGGATGTGAAACGTTGGTTAAAAATCGGAAATCACATCTAATAGATTTCACTTGGGTTCTTGTAGGACGTGTTCTACATGGCCCAAGGCTGCTGACATACCATTGACTTGTGATTGAGCCACCATATGTGGCCTTGTGGGTATCTTCTTATGAGCTCAGTTGAGACTACAACCCCTAGTGAAGTACCACTACTCCCATAGAGGCCGAGAATATATAGCTCAGGAGGTTTGACGGGAGCTGGTACCACACCATAACCAGTTCTTGTCAGGAGCAAGTTGGTACCAAGCCAAAAGAAGACCATTTTAAGGTAGTATGGGCTTTTGGTTGGAGGTAGTGGGATATCGGTGGCCAATTGAGAACCTGTACCAGTAAGTGGAGTTCTATATTAATTTTGGGGTCCTCCTTTCTCGGGGTAGGTCCCAACCACTAATGTTGGGTTTTCCCAACAAATATGATGTAGTGGCCATTGACAAGGAACTTGGAATGCAAAAATGAAACTCAATGCATACTTATGGATCACAAATGTCACACAAATGTCACACAATAGCTTCTAGGACACAACAAAGGTCTTGCTCTAACCTTAGCCTAAGCTTAAAGGCTGGAATTAGAAGTATGTTGAGTAACAGTCAGGAGATGGTCATAAGATACAATTAGTACCAAGGAATTCACTGCTGAATGAAACCTTCATTACCCTTCTACCTTCTTCTTTGAGATGTCTACTCTCAAGAGGAGCATTTCTCTGCACTTTTGGGTGACCTTATTAAAGGGCTGTATGTCTAGAAAGGGTGGCAAGTATTAGAAGGTTCAAGCTTATTAACCTGGCTCTTTTGTTCTTACCTTACAGAGGCTGAAGCTGGTTTGCTCTCCACAGCCAGACTGGGGTCCGTTCCTTTCTAAACACCGTGGAGAACGTTACAAGAACATGATAGACCCATTGGGTACCTCCTCACTTGGCCTGAAGCTTCCTCCTAAGGATATGGAGCTAGGAACACAATGCTAGTATATATGGTGTCTGTACCTCTGTCGTACAGGCTCCCTACATTCCTCATAATGTCCGTCTCATTCTGCTTCCTTATCCAACAGTGCAGGTGGCCTCTTAGATAAACAGTAGATCCATTGTTGCATGCTGTAGCCAACACCTAAATCGACCGCCTTGCACATTTCTTGCTTCTCTATAGTGTCCACAACCTTTCGTTTGACTGCCAAATATCAGCAGTGCCTCTGACGATGATTGTCCAGCTGCAGTAAGTAATATTATTTTATAGAGAAAAGTAGAGTAGTTGTTCCTGTCGTTATATGAGAATATTATATAGAGTGTGAGCCAATCTATTGTTAAGCAAAGAAATTTCATTATTTATTCCATCGACGATGGGTAAAACCCAAAAATGCCTCACTCCTCATTAGCCCAGAGTAGTTCCTCTATGGATACATCTCTGAAATGTCTATCAGGTTGGAGATCCAAGTCATATCTAAAAGTGGTAAACTCAAGTGAACCAGACTTCCTCGAGATATTCCACCACTAATTTGGTGGCTTCATCAGGTCAAATTAGTGGTATGAACGTTCTCCCTGCATGTATTTTTTTGCAAAGGTCGGGTCAACAGATGAAGCCACTGAGATTGTTAGTAAAGTTTATGCAAGGGTAACTGGACCTAAGGAAGCTAGTCAAATGAGTGATATTTCAATGTTCCACCGAGAGGCTTCCTGAAGTCAATTTAGTTGTAGGAAAGTTCTTCAAGAATGTGTTGCTTTGCAGAAATGTCAGCAGAGGTCAACAGAGGAATCCTGTCAAGTGATTGGTGGAGAATATACAAGAGCTTACATTTTTTGATAATAGAAATCCGTTTGATTGACTAGTGAAACATTTTCCAAGATTCTGAACTAGTCCAGTTCATTCTGATTTGCTTCTTCAAGATATATCATGAAAGCTTCTCTTAGCACAAAAGTGACTGACTTTCTCTAAACTTCCTTTGTACCATGCAATCACGATCAATAGGTCAAATTGTCTAAAAAGATCACTCAGCAGGTCCGCCAAGAATTTACTAATGGTTTCAAACCAATATTGGAATAGCATGGCCCCGACACTTACCCATATGGTGGCTTCTCCTAGTCCTATTCTTTGGGTCATCGTTGACATGGAAAGTGTATAAAACATTTTATGTACTGTTTAGGCTCCAGTATGAGGGTCATACTACTTACCAATATAAACAATGGTTTTGCCTTATTATTGGGTCTTCCAAGTCTAGATTTTGCATGCTGCGTAATTTTACATGGGCTTCTGTATTTATTATTGGTGAGTGGAATGACCCTTTAAATGTGTATATCAAGAAGCTAAAAAAATCTATGTCTCCTTTACAAGGCACTTTGGAAATCTATATTACTTTTACTATATCTTTAAATGCTCATCCCTTCCTACATATACATTTAACGATATTTTTATTTGGCTTTCTTTCCTGTCTTTCCTCTTTGCAGGGTCTATCCTGTTTACTATGCAAAGTAAAACAGCCCTTTCACCTTTAACTAGCCATTTAATAATAGTCACATTTGGAATTTGGACGTTCAGTTGGTTCTATCAATGGCAGAACTATGGGATGATTATGAGCCTATTTTGATTCCATCCCTATATAAATGTATGACAATATTATTTGTTTTGACTCAAATAGACTGACCTGAAGTAAAAAATCTGGATACAGTTGCTTATACAAGCCTGCTGTGACCCCACTGTAGTAAGCAGAACTGTCAGCTCTATTAAGGCTCTTTGCTCTGGAGCAATATCAATGTTCATTGAAATTATGGGATGCCCGCTGAAACAGTGGATGACCAATGACAGCTGTAGATGCCTGTTCAAACCAATGGGTGTCCAATAAAACCAATGGACATCCAATACAACCATTGGATTCCTACTGAAACTAATAGATGCCCAATAAAACCAGGGCTGCCCACTGAAACCAATGGATGTCCATTGATACTAGTGGATGCCCACTGAAACCAGTGGACAGCCATTGAAACAAATGTGTGTCTAATTAAACCAAGGGAACCTACTGAAAACAATGAATGTCCTGTAAAACCAGTAGGTGCCCACTGAAACCAATGAATGTCCTGTAAAACCAGTAGGTGCCCACTGAAACCAATGAATGTCCTGTAAAACCAGTAGGTGCCCACTGAAACTAATGAATGTCCATTAAAACTAATCAATGGCCAATGAAATCACTAGATGTCTACCAAAACCAGTGGATGCCCAATAGAACCAATGGACGCCCACTGAAACTAATTACTAAAGAAACCAATAGATTCCTACTGAAACCAATGGGTGTCCCATAAAACCAATGGACGCCCACTGAAACTAATTACTAATGAAACCAATAGATTCCTACTGAAACCAATGGGTGTCCCATAAAACCAGTGGATGCCAAATAAAACCAATAGGTATCCAACAGAACCAGGGCTGTCCAATGAAGCCAGTGGGTGTCCATTGATACCAGTAGATGCCTACTGAAACAGATAGCTATAAAATAAAATCAGTGGATGCCCACTTAAACCAGTAGACGGCCATTGACAAAAGTATGTCTACTGAAACTAATGGATGTCCATTAAAACTAATTGATGGCTAATTAAACCAATAGAGGTCTACTAAAACCAATGGATGTACAATAAACCAATTGATGCTCACTAAAAACAGTGGACCCCCACTGAAACTAATGTCCCATGAAACCAATAGATACCTAATGAAACCTGTAAAACCAATAAATGAAAATTTTGAACCAATGGATGTCCAATAAAACCAATAGAAGCCCAACAAAACCAATGAATGACCATTTTGAACCAATGGATGTCCAATAAAACCAATAGAAGTCCAACAAAACCAATGAATGGCTACTGAAAACCAGTGGTTACCCGTTAAAACCAATGGACACCCAGTGATTGCCCTACACAATCTATAGAGGTTCATTTTCTCTGCAGCAGCACAGATAGTTTGCAATGGACAACCATTCTAATTTCTCTTGATTTGCCAAGTGATAATCCTTTGTCTTCCATAAGACGATTCAGCATACTCTGAGCCGATCGGCACATTCACACATTCCTTCCAATGCTAACCCTTTACTCTTTTCCTGCCATTGACCCCACAAAATCATTTTCTTCCATTTCTTGACTCCCTTCCCCAGAAGCCATGATATATAATTTGTGCCTAATTTTCTATAGTTGCTCCAATATGTGCACCTAGTAGTAGACCCGGTACGTTGATGTGGTGTTTAGTATTGACCTCCCCTCCCTCTCCTTTGTATAATAATAATATATTATAAGTGTTATTCTGTGATGAAAACCATAGCAGCCAGCTCTGTCTATATATTATATATATAGTTATATTCATATTTATGGACATCTTTCTCCTATACCAAGCCATATGTGTGTAAATAGTGTCCTATAGAGAGGACTGTTGGAATGAGGTCAATGCTTCAAGTGGCTATACTGAAATTTGCTTGCTTTCCAGGGGCAGATAAAAGCATTTGTATCAGAAGTGGGTTGAGGCGATGGTTGGATGCCTACATCAATGAACTCAATCACATGAAATGGCCAACAATAGGTTTGACCTGCCTGGTGTCCATTGACTTCATGGTTACAGTTCCAAGCAAGGAGCAAATATTTGGGGAAGAAATGCAGACGCCTTTTCCGGGATTATCTATACCAGGATTGAGTTGGTCAAACCAGAAAATAAATTCTGCCAGTCCATTAACATACTGATATGGAAATAGTGCCCCAATTAGTAGACTGACCGCAAACAGATTGATATTTTTATATAAGAAGTTCCCACCCTAACGTATTCATGCACTTAGGTGTAAATTGACCCCTAGCCTCTTACATGTTCAGTCTCCCCAAATCCTTGATGTATTTAGATGACCAAAGCCCTTGGTAGTGACCCCCATCACTAAATATGTGAATTTACATTCAACCCCCTTATATATATAAATCTACATGTAAAGTGAGCCTCTTCTATGCAATTTGATTGTTCCCATAGATCCCAATTTATATATTTACTCATCAACTCACCTTGTCCAATTGATATACACATATGTATGGTCACCCCTATATGTAAAAAAAACTAAAAATTGATCCGACCCCAGACTCGTTGGTGTGATTGTATAGGCAGTCAGAAACCTTTACTGTATATAAAATATAACTAGACCCCAATTTATTGATATATTTGAAGTGACCCCTGACTCTCTGACAGATAACTAGACCCCAGTCATTAAAAGATATAGAACTGACTCCCAAGTTATTGATATATCACTAGACCCCTAATAATTTATGTATATGAGAAGTGACCCCCAACTAACTAAACCCTTATAATTCATATATGGGAAGTGACCCCGAACTCACTGATCTAAATATTAATATATGGTTTATGACCCTCAACTAACTAAACCTTAATTCATATATGGGAAGTGGCCGCCAATTCATGTATCTATAACCAGACCCCTAATCATTAATATATAGTCTGTGACCCCCAGGGGCGGATTAGCCATAGACCTTACAGGAAAATTTCCCAGTATTTGGGGATGTATTTTGTGCTGCTGGCGGTATTTTGTGACTGACTGTGGTATTTCGCTCTGTTGGGGTGGTATAATGTGCCACAATATGGTATTCCTTCCATCAGTTTGGACCCAACTACAAAATGGGGTCAATTTTAGTATTTTTTACAGGGTCACTTTAAGTTCCCAGTCCGCCCCTGGTGACCCCTAACTCCCATACATGGGAAGTTGATATATATAACTAGATTAATTTATGGTCTGTGACACCCAAAGAACTAAACCCCAATTCATCTACAGTATGTGAAGTGACCCCAACTCACAGATAAAGAATTAGACCCCTTATCACTGATATATGGAAGGGGCCCCCCAAGTCAGTGATAAATATCATATACGAAAAATTCACGGCACTCAGGAATATGATGCAGCTTTAGCATAGGATTTTTATTTCATCCAAGAGATATGTATTAATGTGGCCAACGTTTCGGTCTGTCCCGGACCTTGGTCATGGCCAAATAAGCAGAGATATGTGGTGTGATGGTGTCACGGATGGTGTTGCAGAAAGCTGGAACTTATAAATAAACATCCGACTGGCTTGATCACAAACTAAGGAGCATATGGGTGAGCCCTATAAAACCCCTAGAGCTCTCCCTGTCTGCTATGCCCATACAAAGGTCTTTATGGTAGACGATTGCATGCCCTCGTACCTTATACTATGTGACACCTGAAAACCCTATAATAGTGAGGGGACATGACCACCGGCTCCCTGCACTTAATACGGACGGAGTCAGGGTCACCTACAATCAAGCCAGCAAGAAAACACAAATAAAGGAAACAGACTTATCTGAGGAATCAGGAGAAGCAGCCTCCAGCAGTGAACACAATCCAGGAAGAAGTATAAACCGCAAAGTGAGGCAGTATGGGAGGGAATATAAAGGGAGACAATCAGTGCAAATAGGTGACAGCTGGGAGAAGGAAAGGAGATGAGAAAGTGAAACCAAAACAAAGAACATCATACAACAGGTAGAGAAGAACGTCTGCCAGATCTTCTCACAGAGCTGGCGGTGACAGATGGATGGCGTTGCGTTCCTGAGTGCCGTGAATTTTTTGTATATAATTGCGGGACACTTTATCCCATCATTGAGCACCAGGTCTTTAGAAAGAGTGGAGTGCCAGCCAACCATATAATCAGTGATAAGTATCAAGCCTCCTAATCGCTGATATATTTAGAAGCCGACAATAACCTTAACCAGATACTTATATTGACTCAATATTATGAAATCTATGCGCGCTCCCAACTCACTAATATTTTCAAGTTCAGATTGATCCTATTACTTAGTGATATATGTAAATGAATTAATAGATTGATTAAATTGATCTCCTGGTATATATAAAGACCAACCTTCCAGGGGTGCACCACCAATGAGGCCAGGTAAGGCGATCGCCTGAGGCAGCACCAGGTAGGGGCAAGAGAGGGGGCAGCCGAAGGGCCATGAGCTGAAGGGAAGTGTTTAGGTTAAGAAATTGGTATTGGGAAGAGGGGGCGCCATTTCAGTTTTCGCCTCAGGCAGCAGAAAGGCTAGGTGCGCCCCTGCAGCCATCCCATCAATACTTTTGTGAATTAACCTCTAAATCATAGATACATTGTATATAAATTGGCTTCCTGTATTTTTGTTACATTGTCCCTTCTATTATCAGATCTTACCAAAGGTCTATATACCATAGAAGCCGGTGATATGGCTGCTATGGGCTGTTATAGAGGGGGTCCAGCTCTGGTCAGCAAGATGGGGGTGGGGACTTGGCCCAAAAGTCATAAAATAAGCATGAAGGGAGAAACTTTTGTCCTTGATAGCGACACGTGGAGACCATTATGATCTTTGCTGTGGAACATGGCATTTCTGGATCTAATTCTTATTGTATGGGTGCAGCCGGTCCCATGGCCCACCTCTGATATAAATATGATTATTTGTGCCACGCGCCTGGTTCTGTAGGTGCCAGTGATCTGTGATATCAGAGTAATATGTGATTACATAGTGAACGCTGCACCTTTGTACATATCATTGTAGCAGCTTCCATGGTCGTGCTCTCTCCTCTCACGCGCTGGAGGTTGGAGGAACATTCAACTTTCATCACTTTCACTCGGTGACAGGACTGTTTCTGCAAAAAAACAACACAAGATGTCACCTGTCCATATTTAATAAGCTTCCGATACTGATGGAAAACACAACCTCCTCCTCTGTCTTCTCAGTACATGTGATCAGATGTGATGCTGTGAGAGGATGAAAGGATGCCTTCCATGGCTGGTAGCATGCACTACTGTATATGGGTTACACTTCATGGTGAACTTGGACATGTTTTGTATTTGTGTTAGTGTATAGTAAATTTTGTATCATGCATTGGCCGGTGCCAATCCAGATGTAGCGGAGCTGCACTGGCCATTGAACACTGTGGGAAAGCATTGTTTCTGCAATAAGTAGCACTCTATGTGTGATTTTACACAGGACTGCAGGTAAACCTACTATGATCAGCTCTGTACATGCCTGAGTAATCCATTACATTACTGATCCCAGGTAATACCTTGCATATACCTCAGAGCTGCACTCAGTGTTCTGCAGGAGCAGTCACTGTGGACATACATTACTTATCCTGTACTGATCCTGTATAATACTCCAGAGCTGCACTCACTATTCTGCTGGTGCAGACACTGTGTACATACATTACTTATCCTGTACTGATCCTGAGTTACATCCTGTATTATACTCCAGAGCTGCACTCACTATTCTGCTGGTGGAGTCACTGTGTACATACATTACTTATCCTGTACTGATCCTGAGTTACATCCTGTATTATACTCCAGAGCTGCACTCACTATCCTGCTGGTGCAGTCACTGTGTACATACATTACTTTTCCTGTACTGATCCTGAGTTACATCCTGTATTATACTCCAGAGCTGCACTCACTATTCCGCTGTTGCAGTCCCTGAATACATACATTAACTGTTTATCCTGAACTGATCCCACTAGCAGAATAGTGAGTGCAGCTCTGGAGTATAATACAGGATATAACTCAGGATCAGTACAGGATACGTAATGTATGTACACAGTGACTGCACCAGCAGAATAGTGAGTGCAGCTCTGGAGTATAATACAGGATGTAACTCAGGATCAGTACAGGATAAGTAATGTATGTACACAGTGACTGCAGCAGCAGAATAGTGAGTGCAGCTCTGGAGTATAATACAGGATGTAACTCAGGATCAGTACAGGATAAGTAATGTATGTACACAGTGAATGCACCAGCAGAATAGTGAGTGCAGCTCTGGAGTATAATACAGGATGTAACTCAGGATCAGTACAGGATAAGTAATGTATGTACACAGTGTCTGCACCAGCAGAATAGTGAGTGCAGCTCTGGAGTATAATACAGGATGTAACTCAGGATCAGTACAGGATAAGTAATGTATGTACACAGTGACTGCACCAGCAGAATAGTGAGTGCAGCTCTGAGGTATAATACAGGATGTAACTCAGGATCAGTACAGGATAAGTAATGTATGTACACAGTGTCTGCACCAGCAGAATAGTGAGTGCAGCTCTGGAGTATAATACAGGATGTAACTCAGGATCAGTACAGGATAAGTAATGTATGTACACAGTGACTGCACCAGCAGAATAGTGAGTGCAGCTCTGGAGTATAATACAGGATGTAACTCAGGATCAGTACAGGATAAGTAATATATAACACACATACACACAAGTACAAACATACGATAATATCATAGATTTACCTGCAGTCCCATGTAACACATAGATAATGCAGTGTGATTGTAATGAGTTGTGCGAACTGAGAAACTCAGCTGCACTCTATTTGCACATGTAGTGATGCACAGTGATCCAATGCAGTGAGTCTATATCATTAAGTCTTCCAGTAGCTCAGTGTGAGTGTGAAATTATATTTTCGATGGCAATATTAAGGCATAAAGTCTATATACAGAACATATATCAGATGTTTAGTATAGCTATTACTATATGCAGATGGGTCTATATATATTCACATGTATACCTCTATATATCTATATATTTTATTTTCATACCTGTTCCTGTTGCATGAGATTCTGTGCGCTTGTTGTCTGTGTCCTTGTGGGATCGGTCAGTTATATTCTGTTTTATCATTCAGCTCTGGTAAAGCTTGGCTATCTAGGCACGCCAAATGGGACGTCAGGGTGGGCAGAATGACCTACCTACCTAACTCCATAGGGTATCATGATTATTGACACCAAAAAGACACATTAAACAATAGGTAACTTTGCCTAGTAAGCATATACATAAATATTTATTGAAGGTATCTGCTTCTGAAACCCTGACAATCAGCTTATTACTGGGGAATCTGCAGCAGCCCACATGTGCAGAGGTGTAACTTGTAGCTTCTGGACCACAATGCTAAATTATAACACGGAAAATCCTGGCAGAAAGTGGCCTATTGTCCGGTAAAGAGAAGGTGCCATATAGATTAGGAAATATTCTATTCTAGCTGGACTGGAGGGCATAATTTCACCAATTAAAAGGCTGCTACACTGAGAATTCAATGTAATTGCCTCCAATTTCTTATAAGAGGCATGTTGTGTCTCTACAACAGTGGAGTTCCATATATATATATATATATATATATATATATATATATATACACACTGTATATATATATATATATTGCACTGTGTAACACCCAGAAGGAAAGGTCATTGAATTATGGAAATCATGGGATCAAGAGGCATGTTAATTATATGAAAATATAAAAAAAAACAGCAACAAAATATTGAAAACATCTTGAGTATAGAGTAATAGAGTATTAGCGCCACACACAGAAATGCAATCACATGTACGCCTTAGCATTCTGTCCATGAGGTTATTATTGGTTGTCTGAGGAATGTTCTGCCATGCTGAATGCACTTGGGCACACAAATCATCAAGATCTGCTGCTGGCAGCTCCATTTGTAATTGCCAACCAATTGCAGGCCATGGTAGCAAATTTAGGTCATGCAGGCTGCTCAGCACAAGCAACATGCAACTTTGCATTGTCCTGCTGAACATTGGCACCTGGAACACTGTGGAGAAATGGCCATACCTCTGGTGTACCTGAAATGAAGACTAGAGGGGTCAAGCTACTGTACATTATTTCCACCCTACACCATAGACCTGAGAGTAGGACCGGTGTGATATTCCTTTGTGAAGGCCTCTTCATGGCGCTGCCCACGTGGTCTCCAGACCAATCTTCGGCTATCATTGTGTTCAAGACAAAAGCGGGACTCATCGCTGAAGAGGACAGATGTCCATTCCAGCCTTTATTGCGGTCTTGCTGTGCACCACGATAGCCTGTGACAGTGGTGCCACGAGATCAGTGGATAACCAATAAATGGACGTCTAGCTCGTAGCCCAATGTCACACAGATGCTTTCTGATGGTTTGTGTAGACAGTTTGCCACCCTAGGCTAGGGATGTGATGTCCGCAATAACAAAAATTGCAGAACAGAGTGAGTCACCATGCGCCATTCTTCTAATCAGAAGATCTATCCGTGCAGAGGGTCTCCTCTGTGACCTCTTCCCGTCATTCCAGTTTATCGTTGTCCTCTCAATCCCCAGGACACAAAATGCTGAACAGCGTTGACATCCCAGCCTAAGCACGTAGTGATCTGCCAGAGTGATAAACCAAGGCCTCTCAGTTCAAGGATTCTGTCCCTCTCAGTCTAGGAGAAGTGGTAATGACTAGCATGTTGATGAGCAGGAGGCATCGCACAATAATCCCACATGACTTGATCCGATTTCTGAGGTTTCATGTGGCTAAAAAAAAACTTGCTTTCAATCTGGATTCATGCCCCTCCCACATGTCATAGATTGAAGCTAGGTGCTTTAAAATTTCAACATCTGCAGATCTTAGCAACTCCTGCTATTTCCTCGATTTGCATAACTTTGCGGCTTGTCCTTGTTGCAATTTGAATGTTAAGGAGTGAAGTGTATGTATATATATATATATATATATATATATATATAGTTCTGTGTAGCTCCATATAAAGTGTCTGCAGGGAGATTAAGATATTCTCCACATCTACAAGCACAACATGCAGGGACGGCCATTAGATTAAAACATGAATATTTCTTTCCTACTGCTTCCCCACATATAATTTGCCTAAGAGAAGTCAGAATATTTCCATAATTATGCCCGATCACGGCTGTGATTGATCGCCCTGCCCCAGCAGTGTCAATAAATGAGTAGATTTAGCAAGAGGTAAATGCAATTCTACGATTAGGACAAATGCGTTCCCCACATCGAGGGCAGCGGTTACATTATGTGAAAAGCTGCAGGTCTGAAATGTCATTTCTATCGATCGGTTGGATAATTATTGTCCAAATATCATCATCTCATCACGCCGCCTTTTGCAGATTTAGGTTCCACTGACTCTCTGATGGTTGAAGATACATAGTTTGTATCAACTTTATAAAATGTAACAATAAAATATAAATAACAATAAGAACAAAATATGACCAATAAACATTGGTAGTGGCAATCTTTAATGGCGGAAAAGAGCAGGTTAGAATAGTAGGAAGAATGCTACAAATATGCTACATATGGGGATGCATTTAAAGGGAATGGAGCTGTAAGTATGTTGAATTAAAGGGGATAATTAATAGATCCTATTAGGGAGTCACCGGTAACAGAGGGGTTTGCCTGTTCAGATCCTTGTCTCTTGGCCAGAGCAGATAGCATCTCTGGGGCTGGAGGTTTATGCTGTAAATTACACATTGATGTGAATGGACACTGTGCAATACTTCATTCCCCCTGTGGTGGTGCTGCAAGGTGACTGAATACTTACTTCCAGGTTTTTCCTACATATTCCTTCATATTATTGGGGGTCCCAGCAGGGGTACGATTTGCAATCAGCTTATTCTCTTTTCTAACAAGGAGAGGAGTGGAGAACCCCTTTAATGCGCTGACTATGGGTTGATCTTGGAGGGTAGTTCTGTTAAAAAGTAATTTATTTTTATTGAAAGCTATTTTACATTGGTGATTTTGGTATCACTGTGTATTATGTACATGGCTTCTTCCCTTGGCTGTCATCTACAGGTTTATTGACTTATTGGGGGTATTGAGGCAGCTATCACTGGGTGGGTAGTAGACGCTCCCACATAGGTCACTAGTCTGCTATTTAGGCAGCAGATTGGCCCCAGGAAAGGCCAAACCCATGTAGATGCAGGAAAGAGAAACCTATATACATGCAGACTCAAAATTAATGGCAACTCTCCCTTCTGAAAAAGGGTTTAACACCGACCCTTTTGATTTGCTGCGTTAGGCATGGGCCTCAGTCCAAACACCTCCTCACTGCACTAAAAATGCACTAATTAGAGCTTGTGATGCCAAAGGGCGTGGTAAGGTTGAAGTCCCACCTGAGCCATAATCCTTGAAGAGGTCCCAAGGGCCACATATAAAGTCAGCAGTGCTATAAATGACATAGGACGGGCGGACGTTTGCTCCCGGGAGCAACATTTTGAAGCGATGCTTTCGCTTCTATGAGCCCCCCCCCCCCCCTACATTTTTCTTAGGGGGAGTCAGGGGCCACATGACACTTTCACATGGACCCTGAGAAAATGGCAAGGGTTAGGACTTTGGAGGCAGTGTTGCCCTTTATGGCCCCCTGCTTTGCACTTTGTAGGCTCTATACTAGACTTTTGAATCTACGTGTGCCCTCTGGTGACGGGTTCCCTTTAACAAGATTATACTATAATAGGGGAAAAAGTCCAATTTTCAGATTAATCCTGGGCTCTTAGTCTGGTAGACTTTCCAGCTGCGGTTGTATGCCAATTAAATGTAAGGTAATAGTGGTCTGATCTCTGCACCGCTGTCCCCTTTTACCGAGCGCAGCTCCTGGGAAGTAATCTCTTCAATGACTTAATGCAATCTCATCAACAGCAGCGGAATATTAGCCTAAGCAAACACTCATGACTGAGCAGAGCCTTTCATGCAGCAGAAATGAAATACAAGCAAATCTAGCCCTGGAATACTGAGCTGAAATCAATTAGAACTCTCTGCAGGGAATGATATTTTTGTCAAGATGAATTATTCTTGGCTCTGCTCATAGAACTGAATAGGATCAGAGGCTTCAGCTGAAGAAATCTCCCACATCCTGCTAATTACTGTCATTCCCTTCCCCAGTTTAGAAAGCTTTGCTTCTCCGCCAAAACCCCCTCTGTCTGGAAAGATCTGTGCGTCAATTGCACTTCGCTGGTTACGTTCCCTTGGTTTTTGAGAAATGTGTTAAACTGTTTTGCTGCCTGAAATTTTCTTTAAGTGCAATTGTGAAAAATATTATTTGTCTCTAAATTCTATCAATTTTATGGCAAGAAAAGAGCGAAATCCTGGATAATGGGGCGTTCAGACACAGGCTTTCGTGTGCTGATTCTTTCAACTGGAATCTTGCCCTTGTTTTAGCTAAACGTTTGCATTCATTTGAATAGGCAGCATGTAACTGTATATGGAGCATTGCCTTTAAGATGCCATATATTAGCTGGGCCTCCTCAGTGAGACCCAGTACCCCTTTGATATGAAAGTTAAAGGGGTTATCCAAGACTAAAAAATGTACCGCATACACCCGAATATACTTTTTTTTATCCGTGCACGGGGAGAAGCAGCAGCGGCGGTGAGGGGACCAGGAGCGGCGCAGGGAGTGGGGAGACAGGTAAGTATATTCAGTGTGAGGGGCCCGGGCATTTTTTTGTCTTGGATAACCCTTTTAAAGGTGTATCACTAGGATATGCCATCAATGTCAGATAAGTGCAGGTCTCACCTCTGGGACCTACTCCTATCTCAAGAATGGACTCCCCAAAGTGCATGCATGGCCATCCTCTGTCGACCACTATGCGAGTTCTGAATATAGCTGACTGCTAGCTTGGCTATTTCCAGCCGACCTATAGTGGTGAATGGCGAGGTGACCGTGCACGCTCTCCATTCAGAATAGTTG